>NC_052087.1:19432964-19733334 GCF_015852505.1 Tachyglossus aculeatus | reverse complement strand
CAGTCCCCCACATTCAAATAATTATTAAGGGAACATCTCCAAGAGACCTTGCCTGATTAAGCCCTCTTTTCCCCTGCTCCCTCTGGGTCATCTATTCACTTGGACCTGTGGACTTTGTGCATTTGCTATTCGTGGGTTTTCAGCTCCTAGACTCCTGCCTGCCGGACCAGAGAGAGCATTTCTCCTTATCATTTTTGAGGCTCCTGGAGGGGGAAGAAAGGATAAAGGTTGAGGAAATCAGGTCAGAGTGTGTGATCCCTAATCAGCCAATCAATCAACGGTATGTTTTGAACACTTTCTATGTGGAGAGCACTGTACTAAGCGCTTGGGAGAGTACAATACCACAGAAGTAGCAGACATGTTCCTTGCCCATAATGAGCTTACAGATGACAGCCAGCCAGAGGAGGTGTACAGGAAACATTTCTAAAAATGGATTGTTGTTGTTCTTCCTCTGAATGCCCACTACCTGACGGATAACATCCTCTCTCCAGTCCACAAGGCTGACTGAAGTGGGGGAGAGGGCTTTCTTTTAAAGGAGATGTTGTGTTTCCAAGCCATAAGGCAAATTGTTTTCTGGTGATTTTCCAAGAGGATTTGTTTGTTCAGGAAATAGTGGAGGTCGTTTCCCCAACTCCCACCCCCATCCTAAGGGAGTAGCTGCCAGCAAGCACCAACCGCCCCAGGCCCAACCTTTCTACCCTGTTCACTCTTTCCTTCACAGGCCTTTCATGCTTCTTCCTCCGCTGATGGAGTGGATGAGAGTGGCCCTCACTTACGCAGATCACCGACGTAGCCTGACGGTGGACAGTGACGACATCAGACAGGTGGCCCGGCTGCTCCTCCCAGGCTTGGACTGTGAGCCCCGGCAGCTGAAGTACGTGAACTTCTGGGGTCTTATGAGCCCCCCTGAGGAAAGGGGGTGTGAGGTGGGCCCGGGAGGCCAGGAATCCCTGCAGGGAATGGCTGGGAGGAAAGGAAGGAATAGTTATGGCATTTATTGAGCCCTTACTATGTGTGAAGCACAGGTTCTGAGATGGGACACAGTACAGTGTGGCCTAGTGGAAAGAGCGTGGGTTTAAGAGTCAGAGGTCATGGGTTCTAATCCTGCCTCCGCCACTTGTCAACTGTGTGACTTTGGGCAAGTCACTTCACTTCTCTGGGCCTCAGTTACCTCATCTGTAAAATGGGGATTAAGACTGTGAGCCCCACGTGGGACGAACTGATTACCCTGTATCTACCCCAGCGCTTAGAACAGTGCTCGGCACATAGTAAGCACTTAACAAATACCAACGTTATTATTATTACCTGCCCCATGTTGGGCTCACAAACTAGCTATCTTTTCCTCCATTGTACAGAGGAGGAAACTGAGGCCCAGGGAGGTTGTGGCAGAGCTGCGCCCCGAGCTGGTTCTCCTGACATCCATGCTCTTTCCTCCAGGTCAGGCTGCCTCTTCTTAGGTCTCAGCATCACTCACAACCCCAAGCCTCTGAAGTGCCCTGTGCCTCCGTTTCCTCAGCTGTAAAATGTGGATATCCTATTTTGTCCACTTGCTACCTCTCAGGCACATTGAGATAAAGGACAGAAGTGCTAGATTCATTCATTCAATCGTATTTATTGAGCACTTACTGTGTGCAGAGCACTGTACTAAGCGCTTGGGAAGTACAAGTTGGCAACATATAGAGATGGTCCCTACCCAACAGCGGACTCACTAAGAAAGTATGCACAAAAGGGTCATGGACTGTTTTTACAGCACTCATTCATTCAGGGTAGGACTGGCCCACATGTGGTTCTTTTGGGGCTTGATTCAAACTCTTGTTTCTCTGGACTGAGAAACTCGTATTTAGAGGTTTGAATGACTGAAGTTTTGTGATTGGAGCAGGAACTAGATAGGGCTTAGATGGAAGAATTTGAGCAAGGAGGCCAAAGGAAAGGATGGGTGTGGCTCCTTCACTCCCACTTGGCATTGGCTTAATCTCTTCCAAGAGTCCTCAAATGTTACTGAACTGAAGGAAGTACAGGGCCCATATCCTTTCCTTACTTCCTGCGGTATCTGGGACTCCTACAGCCATCTTTGTGGGGGTAAGAGGCCCGAACAGTGACCACATTCCAAGTTGGAGAGTTGTTCTTCCCCCTTCATGTTCTCATACATTACACTAAACTACGTTGAAGATCCAGTTCTACAAAAATGGGCCATTGCCAGCTGAGAACATTGCAGAAGTCCTTCTCTTGTCCCTCCCACCCACTCAACTTTGCATTTTCTGGATCATTGCTGAAGCCAAAGAGATTGCAAAGGCTTTAAAAGAAGAAGCAGAAGTTGTGATCTGAGTTCACAGTCAGTTTTGAAGCTCTCCCACCCTTCTTGGTTGTGAAGAACATTTTGGAATTGAATCTACCCAGTCCCCTATTCTACAGAGGTGTGTCTGGCCCAATCAACCTTCCTGGCCTTGGCCAGGGAAACTGAAGCAGGTTCACAGTGTTTTTCTCACCATTTAAAAGTAAATTGACGTTTTTTATCAGAAAGGCTCACAGCCTTCGGTTGTGTCCCAGAAGTTTGGTTCATGATCCTGAGTCCAATCTGGGATCTTGGGAAAAGCAGTGGGAGAGATTGAAGTGACTCGGGGGAATACAGAAAGGGAAAAATTATCTCTTCTGCCTAAGAAGTACATGGAGGCTAAGGACTCTTTCTTTGGGCAACTGAATACAGTTCTCCCTGTGCATCTGCCCAAGGATGCTGAAGGGCCCCAAAAATCTACTTGGAGAATGCTCAATTAGGTTTCTGTTTGAAGTCCAGGGAAAAGGACTATAACTTCAGTTTTCCCATTGAAAGACTGTGTCTTCCTCATTGTTATCCTCTCCCCCATTTAATGTCATTGCTACTCTGTGGAAAATAATAATAACTTTAGGGAAGGAGTATAAATTTAGATAGGCCAATTCGATGGCAGCGCCAAGTTGCTTGGTATGCGGTCTACACTTTCTCGGGTTCTTGTGATAGAACTGTTAATATCCATGGGATGGATGGCAGGTCGGGAAGATCACCCAGCACTGCCTCAGAATCACTCAGGGAACCTGCGGCTGTGTTCTGCATCGATTGATTGGCAGACCAGACTAGAACCCAAATTCCCTGATGCTGCCTCATTACATTCTGAGGAAGAGTGTCATTGCAGTGCCTCACACTCAGTCAGTTTCCCAAGATCCTGGGCACCGTCACTGTTAAGCTTTCTGGTCTCTACCATGGACAGACCTGAATGCTGCTTCAGTTCCTTCCGGAGACTAGACGCCAAAGCAGCCACAGAAAAGTTCAATCAGGACCTGGGCTTCCGAATGCTCAACTGCGGGAGGACTGATCTCATCAACCAGGCCATTGAGGTGTTGGGGCCGGATGGGGTGAACACCATGGATGACCAGGTAGGTCAAGAGTCCCTGGAAAGGCTCTCTGACACAACGGTACCACTACCGGGTATTCCACTGTGACTAGAAGTAGACTTGCCCCAGCCCGAGTTGTGCTATGGCAGTGCGGAAAAATTTGACGCCATGCCTCCTGGCCATCCTTGCCTACTTGAGTAGCCCTTCACATAGGAAGCTAGTGTGGAGACACCCTGCCAGTGCCTAGTCTGGGAGACCTCTCAGGAAGGAACCTCTGTCTGGAGTTCTTGAGCATTGCCTGGGGGAAGAGAGAAGGAATTGGGAAAGGAGGTCAGGTTGGTGGAAGGAGAATTGGCTCAAAGGGGAATATCCTGTGGTGAGGGCAAGCAGGTTGAGCAGACTCACACACACGCACACAGGGTGGGCATCTTGAAGGTTTTCCAGGTTCTCCAGGGATCTTGGAGGAGCTACTCTACACTGAGGCCTGCTTAGTGATGAAGAGGGGCCATTTCTACTATGCTATCAATGAAATGTATGTCCACACCCATAATTCCAAGCACATAATTTCTCCTTCTGTGTCTCCCTTTACACCCTCAAAGTACACACACACACACACACACACACACACACACACACACACACACACAGGTTTCTCAGTCAATTCCAGTTGACATATCTTTAAATCATCTTTTTTATTTGCTTGCTGAGGTTTGATACTTATGAAGTAATTTGTTGATAAACAGGCCCTGGCTCCCTCATGATTAATCTCAAACTATTCATTTGTCTTTGGGCACCAAACAGATGTATGAGGCGGGGAGGCATGAAAAACTTGTCTACACAAAATAACTTAATAAATAGCATGTTAGAGCTCAAGAAAAATGCTTGCCATGGAAACTGATCTTGGTTACCTGCATACGCTGCGGGTTGGTGTTACGGCCACGAAGTGAAGGTTCCACATAAATGCAGCCAAGGAGCTGGATTCCATAACCATGGTTGCCCTGCATGTCTGAACCAGACAAGAACTGAGTTTTCACTTGGTTCATGAATCTGAGGCATTGACACTACCCAGCCTTATCGTTTGCCTTGGGTGCCCACATGCACAACACACACTCAGGGTACACATTTTACCCGGCCAACACACAACAAATGCCCAGTCCTAGTATGGGGCCCATGTGCAACCAGAGCACTCAGTGCCCACCTAGCCCTGCTTACACACACGAGTACGCACACACACACACACACACACACACACACTCTCTCTCTCTCTCTCTCTCCCTCCCCCCCATTGTCCAGTGCACAGTCATACCCAATCAAGTCCAGGGAGCCTGGCGGTGGGCTGTGTGCAGTAAGCGGGGCGTGTGGGAGGTACATATCTCCCAGTGGTCTTGGATAGCAGTTCTGTGTTGGTTCTGCTCAGGGGATGACACCGCTGATGTATGCCTGTGCTGCGGGGGACGAAGCTATGGTGCAGATGCTGATCGATGCTGGAGCAAACCTGGATATACCGGTGAGTATGCGCTGACCTCCCGGTTCATGACGTTTTCCTGGACACGGAGTTCTAGACCGAGGATTGGGCCTGGCCCGGAGGTCTAGGAATCGTAAGACTCGAAGTCAAGCTAAGCCTACAGAGGGATCCGTTTTAACAGGAGGAAAGTAGATTGGTTTCCTTCCTGAAAGGTCAGACTCTCCATAGCCTAATCCAAGCACCCCTGCTGGGGAGACTGCTTCTGGTTTACATTTCTGGGTCATCATTTCTCTGATCTTTGGGGTCCTATGTACCCTGTGGGGCCATTTATCAGCCATCCCTTCAATGCTATGGGCCCCGTAGACCATCTCCCACACTGCCCTGTAAATTGGATGTGAGCTGGCAGCCTGAGATTGCTGTCTTCTCTTCACATTCCAACCTGCTCCCCAAACCAGTGCAAATCTGGCCAATTGTGGGCAAAACCCACCGGACCTAACCCTCCTTCCTCCCTTGTGCTTTCCAGGTCCCAGGCAGCTCACCCCGGTATCCCTCAGTCCACCCGGATAGCCGGCATTGGACCTCCCTGACATTTGCTGTGCTGCACGGACACATCTCTGTCGTTCAGGTAAGACCGTGTTACTGGCACACCTTTCCCGCAGCTTTCAATCAATCACTCAATAGAGTTGGTAGACACGATCCCTGCCCACAGAGCGCTAACAAGCTAGTAGGGGAGACAGGACAGACATTAACTCTCCTGTGGATATTACTTTGCTTCCTCTCCTTCAACAAACCTTGCCGCTACGTCCCGGCGGCTTTCTACTAGTGTTGACTCCCTTCCCACTCAGGAAGGAAGACGAGTGTTTGAAGCACATAATGGAAGTGGTTATTCAGGATACTATATGATGAGCAATTCCTTTAGAAATTCATTGAAGGGGAGGGAAAAATTCAGAAAGTATTTCTAGCTCATGCAAGCTCTGTAAAAAATTAAATTTGTGGTTTTGTGGTCATTTCCACTCTGCCCCTCTTGGCGAACTCCAGGACTGGTAGCATTGTCTGAGGGGTTTCAATCAAAGTATTTATTGAGGGCTGACACTGTTCAGAGCATGGTACTAGGGCCTTGAGACAGTACACTAGAGTCAGTAGACACCTTCCCTGTCTTCAAAGAGCTTATAAGCTAGCAGGAGAGGCAGACACTATATAATCAGTAACAGTTAAAAGGAAGCAATAGAAAGCAAAGATAAGTGCTTAAGTGCAATGGCACTAGGAGGGTGAGTGACTTAGAATTAAATGTCAAAGCAATAGTTGGGGAGGGTGGAAAGTGGGGAGCTGAGAGAGACTGGTGGTTAAGACCTCATGGAGCAGAAGTGATAAACTGAGCAATCTACATTCAGCCCCCTAGGGCTACTCAGGGTTATCGCCTTGATTTATACCCAGAGATCACGGCTACAACAGCTGGATCTGATCTTGTTGGACTTCCAGTGGAGCAATAGTATTTATTCACTCAGGCAGATGATTTTTGATCCCTTTTCTAGCACTCATAGGGTACAGGACATGTAGGGGGAAAGTGAGAGTCCCCATTTGGTGGTGATGGTGTTCAAATTGAAGCTGCTGATCAGGAATGAGTCACGGTGAAGCAGTGTGGCCTAGTGGAAAGACCACTGGAAGTTAGAAGACTTGAGTTCTAATCCTGGTCCGGCCACTGCCCTGCTGTGTGACCTTGAATAAGTCACTTGACTTCTTTGGGCTTGAGTTTCCTCAACTGTAAAATGGGAATTCTGCACCTATTATACTACTACTTAGACTGTGAGCCCCATGGGGAACAGTGTCCGACCTGATTAACTTGTAACTGCCCCAGTGCTTAGAACAGTGCTTGACACATAGTAAAAAAATGGTGTGGCAGCTTCCTGCCTTAGTACCAAGAGGTTGAGGGTGGGAAGATTTGTGGTCAGGCAGAACCTGGGCAGAGAGACTGGATGAGGTGGAGAGAGGCTGAGAAAGTGATGGGGAGATTGTGGGGAGCCCACACTGGCTGGTTTCAATTTTGTCAACATTGAGCAGAAGAAAGAGGGTAAGGGTAAGCATGTGTCTTGATCTGAAGTGCTTCTGTTGTTGCTCCCAAAGTGTCTGCTCTTAGGATCTCAAAGATCTAACCAGCTTTGTTACCCACTCTGAGATGGTTTTCTTGAAAGTCGAGTCTCTCTCTGTTCGGTCATGTCGTTTTTGCCTGGAGCAGCAGGATTCTTGTTTCCAAATGTTCTGCTCCTTCTCCGTGGCTCCTAGGCCGGCATCTTGGCACCCTGACAGTCTCAAAGAAAGCTGTTTCTTCTTCCTCTCCCCTCTCTAATCTTTTCCCAAGCAGCTGCCTTAAGGGTGAGGAGGTCCCAAAATGGATCTGGCCAGCTCACTGGCAATATGGGTAATCCAGTTGGAGGAGCAGAGAGCATACCGGCTGCTTTACCCAACAGTTGGAATTAGGTCCTGTCAATGCTTTAACCCAAAAGCTCCTATGTGCTGGGTGCCCAGGGCCCTTGACACTGGCAACACGTCACTGAAAAATGCAGAGCAAGAACCAAGGGCCATAAATCCCAGTTAGGCATCTACAGCAGGCTCTCAGCTTTGGTCGCTGTGCTCAGAGTGAGGAGAGGCAACAGGAATGTCCTTTTCCTACTTGGCGGCTGATTGTTTTTACGGGTTGACACAGTTGGGGCGCCAAGGATGCATTAGGCTTATAGAACCCTGCTCTCTCTCCCTCTGCCCAGCCAGAGGCTTCCTGTGAGCTCTGTTTCCTAAATCCGGGGTACTTAAGCCACCGGCTGCCCAGCGGCTGCCCCACCCCCCCGCTCATCTCCCGGGGTAGCCACGCCAGTCTGAGCATATGTCTCTCGTGTGACCTTGGCAGCTGCTCTTGGATGCTGGAGCCCACGTGGAGGGATCCGCCGTGAACAGCGGGGAGGATAACTACGCTGAGACCCCGCTGCAGCTGGCATCCGCGGCAGGTAGGCAGCCCCGCCCATCCACCCCAGAGTGGCTCACCCCAGCCCCAGCCCTGGCCCCAGCCATTCTCACTCTTCAGTCACACTTAACACACTGGTTTGAGGGGCTTGAAATGCCTCCAGCTCAGCCTTTGTTTAGGCTTGGACCCTGTTCGCTGGCATCTCCCACTCCCCAGCCGTCAGGGCGGATCTAGAGGGCCAGACTCCATCGGAGCTTGGGCTCCCGACAAAGTCTAAACAGAGACAGGAGGAAGGAATCCTCCCTTGCCTTGTGGGTGTTTACTCTGGGTTTCCCTTTGACAGCATCAAAGAGACACCATTGGTGCCCTTCTTCCCACCTCCCAACTACAAGACTGACCCACCAGTTCCCCCATTCTAGATGCTGCTTTCCTAGGTGTGGGAGGCAAGTTTGCAGAATGAATGTTCAAAATTTCTTTTCCTCACGGGCTCTGCTGTGTTCCTGTAGCCCGTTCTGGGTTCTGTTTTCCTCCCCCCTCATTTCTGCTCCGTTTTCCAGGGAACTATGAGCTGGTCAGTCTGCTGCTGAGCCGGGGGGCGGATCCACTCCTGAGCACGCTGGAAACCAGTGGCATGGCTTCCTCACTTCACGAAGACATGAACTGCTTCAGCCATTCGGCAGCCCACGGGCACAGGTATCAAGCCTTGGGAGGGGCTTCTGATGCTAGCGGGCAGGAGAGAGACCCAGGAAAAGAGAACCGTGAGCCGCTGTTAGCTTTCAAATCAAGGGAAAATGGAAATTTTCCATACCCCAGCCCACTGTCATCACTTGTGGAGGGGGACCACCAGGGAAGGCAAACCGAGCATGTGAGGGGCGTGAGGGAGCACGCTAGGATGAGGACCTGGTCAGAGAAAAGGAAAGGGGCAGCCTCCCTCTAAGCCACTTGTGTTTTGGGAGTTTGGAAACTATTTGCTTGGATCTAGATAAGGTAAAAAGAAGCTTTGGAAGAGAAGTTTAAAGACACATTGCCCCTACCTCCCTATCAGAGTCCTTCAGAGCTCCAACTTGCACGAGTGGATCCTGTTATCGGGGTCAAGGGTAAGGCTATGAGGTGGCAGGCACATCGTGAGGGAAGTGGTTTTCCTTTTCCAGGCTGATGCTGGCTGGGGCGAGGGAGGGAGGGACTGAACGACTGGGAAGCATTGTGTGCACATGGCATACATTCATTCAGGGCGGCCACCCGGAGGGGAGAGAGCCAGCCAGTGTGCTCACTGTCCATGCAGACACAGCTCCAGCTGGTGGCTGCAAGGCAGAACAGCTGGCGGCCGAGAAGGGCTCCCGCCGCTGCTCATTGGCCTTGCTCCGAGCTCTGCAGCCTCTCTGCTGGGAAGAATGAGGCCTGGGCAGGTCACTCGGGGGGGACGCCCTGGCAGACAGGCAAGCAGAGAAGCAGGCCGGCAGCCTGCCCGCCCACTCAGGGGAGCACGGCACTTGCTGTCATCTTTCGTTCCACCTCCCAGCTGGGATTCCCAGTTGGTCTCGGGTTCTGACTCGGCTGCTCTCTGTTTGCCCTGGGCTGGTAAGGGGATGAGGAGAAAGGTGATTGAGGATGCTCCTCCAGGCCAGCTCCAATCGAATCCTTTCCCCAGTTTGCGCTGACTACCTCAGCACATCAGGGGCTGGGAGATCCTGCATCCAACCATCCTTCCGTTTCATCCCGTGGCTGTGCATCCACGGGGAGGGATCTATAAAACGTTCCCTGTCAGGGTTGATGGTTTGGGGGAGAAAATTTCCCCCTAACGACCCCAGGCTCTCCCATGGAAAAGTCTCTCCAAAACATGGCCAGGGGGGAGCTAAGAGGTGACAGTTTATCAAGGAATCACACGGGTGCTATTAACTGGCAGTAGCAAAAGGAAGAAGAGACAAACCCAAGCTGGCCCATGGGAGCCGAGAGAAGAGCAAAGATGGGGTTGCAGAGAAAGGGGGAAAACAACCACATTTTGTTCTTAAACCTCATTTTCTGGCCAAGGGCTGGGGAAAGGCTTCAGACCAGATACCGGCATGACTTCCAAAAGTTTGCAGATTTGGCAGAAATTCTTGGAGTTTATTGTCATTCTGAAGTGGCTTTAATTCAGTTTTGAGGCGTGCATATTAAGCATGTGTCCTCCTGAGTGCCCTGGCCCCACAGGGAGAGCAGCCCTGTGGCGCCAGCGATCCCATGACCCATTTGGGGAGTCCTCAGCGGATTGGTGCAATCCCAGCCGGGGCTTGACCTGACTTAGTCTCTCCCTCTCTGCCCTCCAGGAATGTCCTAAGGAAGCTTCTCACCCAGCCCCAGCAGTCCAAAACGGACGTCCTCTCCCTGGAGGAGATCTTAGCCGAAGGGGTGGAGGAGAGCGATACCTCCAGCCAAGGCAGCTCCAGCGAGGGCCAGATCCGGCTGTGCAAGGCCAGGATGAAGGCCCTGCAGGAGGCCATGTACTATAGCGCGGAGCACGGCTATGTCGACATCACGATGGAGCTGAGGGTTCTCGGTAAGCATTCCTGCTTTCCCCAGCCTCCAACTCTCAAGGCAGAATGATGAGGTTATGTGTTTTGGGGGGCATGGGGCAGTAGCAGCTGCCTCAATAAGTAGCGCACTTACTGAGCACCTACTGGTAGGGAGCACTGTGCAGGTACTGCAGTAGACGTCGTTGGTAGTGAGAAGATAGTGCAAATGGCCCTGCGCCAACCACGGGCTCTCATCAGTTTTTCAGTATGCGGCTGAGACGTCATTGTTCCTGATGGGAGACTATGCCCAGGTGTTTTAGGGAGTTACTATGTGGCCTGTGGTTGATCTGGAAGTCGTCTTGACTGAAAAACAGCTCTGGGTAGCACCTTTCAGCCACATGCCCCGGGAAACACACCCCAGCCTGGCTGTGACACAAATAATAGTAATAATTATGGCACTTATTAAGCGCTTACTATGTGTCAAGTACTGTTCTAAGCGCCAGGGTGGTTACAAGGTAATCAGGTGGGACACAGTCCCTATCGCACATGGGGTTCACAGTCTAAGTAGAAGGGAGAGCAAGTACTGAATCCCCATTTTACAAATTAGGACACTGAGGCACAGAGAAGTTGTGACAGAAATAAGTGGCAGAGCTGGGGTTAGAACCCAGGTCTTCTGATTTCCGGGCCCGTGCTCTTTCCACTAGGTCATGTTGCTTCCCTCACACAAATAAACTGGAACTCCAGGGCTGAAGAGTGAGAGGAAGGAATCAGAGCTCTGTCCAGCTTGGTCACAGTGACCCGTGTTGCCCATTTTGAGGGGGAATAAGGACGTTGTCTACATTACAAGGATAGATAAAGATTATAAAATGCAGCTGCGGGAGAAGGAGATGTTATCACTTTTCATTACGAAGGATTATTAGTTTTCAGTCATGGACTTGGCAAAACAGTTTGAAATTACTCTGCCAGCTCTCGTCATACACACTTCTGGAAAGCAGTAAGCAGTAATTAGGTTCCATTTGGCTTTTTGCAAGTCTAGGGGATTAAGCTCCCGCTAGATTGTGAGCTCTTTGCGGGCAAGGAATGTGACTACCAGCTCCATTATAGTGTACTCTCCCAAGCACTTAGTACAGTGCTCTGCACACTGCAAGTGCTTAGTAAATAAGAATGATTGATTGGGCAAAGAGTATCCTTGCCAAGATACAGTAGAGAGCATTCATCCCAGCTCCGCCAATTGTCAGCTGTGTGACTTTGGGCAAGTCACTTAACTTCTCTGTGCCTCAGTTACCTCATCTGTAAAATGGGGATTGACTGTGAGCCCCCCTGTGGGACAACCTGATCACTTTGTATCCCCCCAGCACTTAGAACAGTGCTTTGCACTAGTAAATGCTTAATAAATGCCATCATCATCATCATCATCATTCCAAGGAGCAGGTTTTTGTCTGAAGGGAAAAGAATCTCAAGAACTGGAGATGTTTCTGGACAACTGAGTTCATCAGAACCTCTGCAGTCTGAGTGAATGAAGCCTTCTGAATCTGGGGACAAATGACTGATGCTTTGGTTCTGTTGCTCAGTCTTTCCAACATGCTGGCAGCTTGAGAAGGCCCTAAACTCAAGATGACCTGTACACTTGCTAGGATTTTTCAAAATGCATATTGTATCCATTTTTTTCCACTTCTGTACATCAGAGGACCCAAGAGGCGGCCCTCTGGCACATCACCCGAAAAGACTCAGAAGGGACAATTATATTTTTTGTTGTGGACCCATGCCAAGAAGGCCACCAAATCTTCTGAAATAGGACAAGCAACTCAAGAAGGCCTCTGGCTTTTCAATCCTGCCCTTTCAGGGCTCAAATTATGGGGAGGTGGGACAAAAGAGCGAATGGCCTGAAGTAGAGGAATCCATATGTGAACCGGCATTGCTCGCTGAAAGAATGTGCCCCTATCACTATGAATGGGTGAGGCTAGGGAGCAGGTTTGGAGTTCCAGCAGGATTTTGGGGGCAGGGTTTGTGTTTACCTACTGTATAGTACTGCAGATTCTCCAGTGCTTAGTACAATGCTCTGCAAGCAGTCAGTGCTAAATAATTGCCACTGATTGATTGTGTGCTCCTTGGACTCTCTCCTCTCCCTCCGCCCGGCTGCAGGGATCCCCTGGAAGCTCCACGTGTGGATAGAGTCACTGAGAACTTCGTTTTCCCAGTCGCGCTACTCGGTTGTGCAGAGCCTTTTGCGGGAGTTCAGCACCATCAAGGAGGAGGACTACAACGAGGAGCTGGTGAATGACGGGCTCCAGCTCATGTTCGACATCCTGAAGACCAGCAAGGTGCTTGCTCCTCTTCTCCTTCCACCGCCTCTTCCTTCCTCCTCTTCTCCCTGACCCACAAAGGGTGGGAGCTCCTTATGCTGCTGCCAAGTTCAAATAACCTCTGCCCCCTCAGCTGGCAGGCCCTGGGACCGGAGGCCAGCTGCATGAGGGGGCATCAGTGTGTTTTCTCTGGGATGGGGCCTGGCCACAAATGCCAAGGTGGGAAATGTTTTATTCAGGAACACGTAAGGAGCCAAGGGCATTGGCCACCTCTAGTTCTGGCTCAAATGTTTAAAATCAGCCTTGCACTGCGGCTGTGAACAGTTTGCCTCACGATGCTCTACCTCTTCCTTCCACCCCACAGAACGATTCCGTGATCCAGCAGCTGGCTTCAATCTTCACGCACTGCTATGGCAACAGCCCCATCCCCAGCATCCCTGAGATCAGGAAGACGTTGCCAGCCCGGCTAGGTGAGATGCATCGTTTCTTGCCTTTCTTTCATGTATCTTTCTCTGCCACCAATCCTTCTCTCTTACCCCAACACACACTGTCCCTCTGCCCTTCAACGTGCCTATCTCTTTCTCTTTTGTCCCACGCAGATCCTCACTTTCTGAACAACAAGGAAATGTCTGACGTGACATTCTTAGTGGAAGGAAAGTTGTTCTACGCACACAAGGTCCTGCTGGTGACGGCTTCTAACAGGTGAGGTTGGTTTTGAGCTCTTCCCCTTACAGCTACCATTTGTCCAAAAGAAGACAGAGTGCAAGGAAATGGAGAGAGGCGCCTTGTATATAGAGGCCTGAGTTGGAGACGAGGGGGCATCTAGAAGGCCCTATGAGCTTTTGGAGTCTCAGAGAGGCACTGAAGAGAGATAAGGTAGTGTCATTACCATTCTCTTATTGAAAAACATAAAACACCCAGATTTCTGGAATGGAGAACCCCAGCTGAGCAGGCCAGGCAATCATTTAGACATGTGTGAGAATGGCCGCTCTGAGTAGTCTTGGTTCAGCCTGACAGTGGTTACACAACAGTCACAATATTTATGCTGATAATTATGAGGAAATATTTAAAATGATTTAAGAAAGAAAATCAAGAAGCATCTCATTCCCCTGGAAAAAGAACCATAATAACCATGATGACAGGGTGAAAAATCACCTTCAAGCTACCCTTCTCTATCTCTGCTACCTCAGGTTTAAGACTCTGATGACCAATAAATCGGAGCAAGACGGCCATGGCAGTAAAACCATTGAGATCGGCGACATGAAGTACAATATTTTCCAGGTATGCAAAGTCCTAGGCTTACCATTACCCCCATCCCCCTATTCCTGCCTCTCGATCGGTGGCACTTATTGAGCGCTTGACTGTGCTTAGCCCTGTACCAAGTGCTTGAGAAAATACACTAGAGGACATAGACCTCAAGGGACGTACAATCTAGTGGACATATGAGACACTTCACTCCTGTTTTGTTGCTCCTCAGTCAAGGAATGAGTAGTATTTATTGACTGATCACTGAGGACGAAGCGCTTTGGGAGAGTACAGTACAACAGAGTTGGTAGGCCTGTTCCCTGCCCACAAGGAGCTTGCAGTCCAGAGGGGAGGCAGATATTAATACAAATTATGGACATGTACATAAGTGGTCTAGGGATGAGAGTGGGGTGAATGTCAAGTGCTTAAAGGGAACAGATCCTTGCATAGGCAGTGCAGAAGGGAGAGGTACGGAACATTGTATAGCCATCAAAATTCATCGAGTCTTTTTCTCTCCTCACACCCCCTGGAACCATTACACCCAAACTGCAGTTTGGGCGATGTGGGAAGCATGTTTTGCCCAAACGCAAGTTGGCCATGGTACAATTCAAAATGTTCTGAGGCAGGTGGCATGAGCATTTACTTTAAAGAAGGGTGATGGGACATTGGCTGGGCAGTTTTTTGATGTAGTCAAATCAAGAAGGATGCCATCTTGGGCATTAGCGTTCCCTGATGTTCTTGGCCCAGGTGCAGAGCACCCCTTTAATGCCATGTCACCCCTTGGCAACTTTGCTTACTGGAGTGCAGAGAAGAGAGCCCAGCCTTAGCCTTGGTCTTGTTTTTAGTGGCAGCTGAGCAAGGAAGAATCGGTGTGACTGTGGTTCCCAATTCAGTTTGTCCATAGTCCTGCAGGCTTTGGATTCCTCCCCCAGAGCATCATTATCTTGTTCTCCCTCCTCCTCCCTCTCTCTCTCCTGTCAGCGGCTCAGGCTGCATTAAGCACAGATATCTAGAGTTGATGCCAGAAAACCGTGAGGCTGCACGTTAATTTGCCTCGTATGTTTGACCGTCACCCGAGCTCCCTTTAAAGACCCGATATGATGAATTCCTGTTGGAGTCTTTGCTGACGTGTCCTTATTTGAGCAACCTCAGGGAGAGTCATTAGAAAAGGAAAGGGTGTTTCCATCAGCTCTCAGACCCTCAGGAAGCAATGGACCCCAGGGCCTGTGGGAGCTGGACTTCAAATTAAGAAGGAAAATGGGCCAGAGAGATAGCTTCCAGAGCAGAACCCAGCTGGCGGCAGACGGCCAGAGACCCGTTTGCCCTGTCATCCGTCCCCCTGCCTCGGAGAGAGCCGGCCCCACACCCAATCACTATCATCCATCCCTCTGCCTCAGAGAGCTGACCCTGCTGCCCGACCCCACGCACAAGAGCTCTGCCAATCCAAGCCCACGCTCCTCGCATTCCTGACCCGCCTCCCCATCTCCCTTTGTCCTGTCAGTTTCCCCTGCCCCCTTCCCTGCCGGGAAACTGAAATACCATTCCAAAGGCCAAGAACTGCTAGACGAGATCGGGGGACGGGAGGTGGTATCCCTGCTTCTCCCCTGGATGAGTCAGCCTTGTCAGTTTCCCCCAGCCCTGTTAGTGTCAGGCCTGACCCCCAAGGACCTTCTCAGGCTGCAGAAAATGGTACCTGCAGGGATGGTCTTTGCCTTCATTTGGTACCAGCAAGGCTCTGGGAATGCTTCCTCAGTCCAAAAGAGAAAGATAAAACAAGCATCCTCATGACTCTAGTCTGGTCCCTCACAGAACCAAGAGGGAACGTATCTGCTAATTCTGTTGTAGTGTACTTTCCACAGCACTTAGTACAGTGCTGTGCACATAATCGGCATTCACTAAATACCATTGATTCCTGGGGCAGGGAACACAGGCTCCACCGCCTGCCTGTTGGGAGACCTTGGGCAGATCACTTCTCTGTGCCTCTGTTTCCTAACCTTTAAAACGAGGATTAAATATCGGCTCCCCTCCCCTCCCCTGTGGCACAAACTCTGTTGTATCTGATCATCTTAAACCTACTCCGCTACTTAGCACATAGTAAGCACTTAACAAATATCACACTATTATTGTAGACTGTAAGCTTATCGGCAGCAAATGTATATAATAATAATGATGGCATTTGTTAAACGCTTATGATGTGCCAAGCACTGGTCTATGCACTGGGGAGATACAAGGTAATCAGGTTGTCCCACGTGGGGCTCACAGTCTTAATCCCCATTTTACAGATGAGGTAACTGAGGCCCAGAGAAGTTAAGTGACTTGCGCAAAGTCGCACAGCTGACAAGTGACGGAGCCAGGATTAGAACCTACAACCTCCGACTCCCAAGCCTGGACTCTTTCCACTGAGCCACACTGCTTCGAATGTATCTACCAACTCTGTTCTGTTGGCCTCCCAAGCACTTAGTATAGTGTTCCGCACACAGTATATGTGCTCAGTAAATAACATTGATTGATGAATTATATTATTCAGTCAATGGTATTTATCAAGCACATATATTGTGTGTGGAGCACTGTACTAAGTGCTTAGGAGAATACAATGCACCAGATTTGGCAGACACAAGAAGCAACATGGCGAAGTGGATAGAGCACAGACCTGGGACTCTGAAGGAACTAGGTTCTAATCCTGGCTGTGCCCCTTGACTTTGGGGAAGTCACTTTACTTCTCCGTGCCTCAGTTACCTCATCTGTAAAACAAGGATTGAGACTGTGAGCCCTACATGGGACAGGGACTGTATCCACCCCGGCGCTTAGGAAAATGCCTGTCACATAGTAAGCACTTGAATACCATAATTCCTCCTCCTCCCTCCATCCTCCAGTTTGGCGGTGACTGGCATTGGGTAGTAATGGCCCCATGCCGTGAGGTGGGCAGTGAGGTAGAGGGAGGCCCAAGCTGAGAAAGGGCCATTACTTCTGGCCTCCCCCAGGCCAAGGCTTTGGGATTCCAAGGCCTTGGGCCAGTATTCACAATAGCCCTTGTCTTCTTCCAATTTCAGATGATGATGCAGTATTTATATTACGGAGGAACAGAATCCATGGAAATACCCACAGCTGACATCCTCGAGGTGAGCATTCTAACCCTAGGGGCCAGGGAGGGGAGTCAAGAAGACCAATGCTGACACTTCCCCCCTTGAGCATTTCACTTCCTGGAACCAGAGTTCCCTTCTCTTTGATTCCCCTCCACGCTGTTGGTTTCAAACTTGGCTTTTGGGAGGGAGATGATTGTTGCTTTTCCTTGTGACTAGTTCTGTGCTGGATCAGAAAGCTCCCAACCTTTTCCCAGGTGACCCTTATATGCCGAGACCCCAGGTGGCTCAGTTTCCCCACCTACAAAGTGGGGTGGCAATGGGACTTTCCATAGAATCAGGTAGGGAGCATTCCTAAGCCTTCCAAGCTATCTTTCCTCAAGGGAAAGAACTTCTAAGAGCTCCCTGAGTCACCTCTTCCCATTTTAAGGTCCCCCAATTTGTACAGTCAATCAAGGAACCGAAAGCAAAAGTCAGAACCACTACGTCTAAGGCGTAAGGGGGCTGCAGCCACTTTGAAAGAGCCCTAGTCTTCCAGCTCAGGTTTTCTTCCTAGGAAATACATGACTCACAAAGGAGAGCCGGGAAACAGTAAGTCAGTGTTGCTGCTGCTGCTGGAGAGGGCATTTTGTGCAGTGATTGGCTTTACGTTCAGGCCCAGCTGAGTAAGTTGCTTAAAGAATCTGTTTGGTCCCCATAGCTGCTGTCTGCTGCCAGCTTGTTCCAGTTGGATGCCTTGCAGAGACACTGTGAGATCAGGTGTTCCCAAACCATCAGCATGGAGAGCTCAGTGAATATCTACAAGTTTGCTAAGGTAAAGGGAAGAGTTGGGAGTGGGGTTGCAGGAGGTCCAGGGATAGTTTGGGACAGATGAGGACCATATAGTCTTGACTGGATGTGGGACAGAGGCATCATCTCACCTAGGGGCCCCGTGAAGAGCGGTTGAGACTGGTCTTCAGTTGGCCCACAGCGCCGCCCCTACACCCATCTGACCCCCGACCAGCTCTCTTGCTCAGGCTCTGCTTCCCAGGGCTCCAGGCCTTGCAGCTGGGAGGGAATGAATATGACAAGGAGGAATTCCCATCCGTAGGGGAAACTCCATGTGTGCTCATCCACCATGAGGGCCTGAGAGGGGGAGCCAGATGGAGAGCCTAAGTACCATTATGTGGAAGAGATGGTGGAGCCACCGCGCAGCCTCGCCGTCGGAAACAGGCTCGAAAGAGAAATCTTCCCAGCCAAGAACTGCGGGCATGGCTTGCACGAGGGCATTTAGCCCAGATTCCGTGGAGCAGGGGCGGGTCCCCACAGGAAGCAGAGAGAGAGGGTTATGGGCCCACCCGAGCCTTGTCTAGCCCTCACCCACTCCGTTTCCCCACTCCTGCTGAGCATTGGGGCCTCACAGCACTTGCTCCTGCCTTGCAGATCCACAACGCCCCCGAACTGGCCCTGTTCTGCGAAGGTTTCTTCCTCAAGCACATGAACTCGCTGCTGGAGCAGGACTCCTTCCGCCAGCTCATTTACAGCCGGAGCAGCAAGGTGCAGGGACTGGACCCTCTGCAGGACCTGCAGAGCACCTTGGCCCAGCGCGTGCACTCGGTCTACATCACCTCCAGGGTGTGACGGTGGGCCACCTTTCTCCCTCGCCCCACCCAGCCACGAGCCTCCCCAGCCACGGGGGAGTTGCCAGAGGGATCTGGCCCAGGCCTAGGCCCACAGGGCTGTTGCCTGGGATGGAGACGGGGGAGGGAAACGGCTTTCCTACCCCATGAATTATGTCACGACTGCTGGGTCGACGGGCCCCACTGGGGCGGGTCCCTCCGTTCTGGGGCTGACGACGGCCACATCGGCTTGGACGCGCAAGACCTTGTCCTCTAAGAGTTGGGTGGAGAACTAAAGCAGACACCTCCGTGTGCACCTAGGGATGGGTGAGCTAAGGGTGGGTGCAAAAGGAATCCAAAACCCTCCTCGGTCCCCGTACCCAGATGGGGACATGGAGCGTCCATCCATTCAATTAATGTCATGAGCAAACGGTGAATGGGGTAGGAGATGGCTCCTCCTTTCCTCTCTCCCCCCTCTTGTTTGCACCTTAAAGACTAAGCATTCTCCGGCCCCAGACACCTACCCAGGCCCCTGGGTTGCAGGTAGACAGCTAATACAGCTCTCTGAAGAGGACTGATTTCTCACTTCCTTTTGATGGCTTAATCTGACTGTTGATTCAATTCCCTCTCCCAGCCCTGAGGCTGGGCCTCAGGCAGCAGGCCTTGCTTCACAGATCTAGGGCAGAGGATGCCATCCCAAACCCTACAGCCTCGTAAACCCACAAGCGTCATTGTTGGGGTCACGAGTGGGAGGGGAGTCTTCCCATCCACCATGTTTGAGAACATTCACTGCTTTCAGAGCCAAAAAGGGCATTCTCCAAGGCCACCGTTGAGAGCGAGGCACCCTCCCCTCCCCACCCAGTCCTGTTCTTGCTACTGTCCTGGGTACAGAGTTCCCACCCTCAACCCAGCCTGGGGCTGGCAGGACTTTGAAGGCAGACTGAAAATAAAACTGCCTGCTCAGGGCAACCCGCAGAGGGTGTTGCAATGTAAAAAAAAAAAAAAAACATAAAATAAAAAAAGAACCTTGTTTTTTCAAGCAGATAAAGTCTGGTCAGCCCAAGGTGATAGCTGGAGGAAGATGTGGTAGAGGCTAAAGGACCATCGTCTTGACAGGCTGGAAACTACAAGGTTTTCTTAAACTTCTCAGGGGCTAAGAAAGAGAAAAATTGACAGGTCAGTGAGCCCACGGGTAAACTTTGGGGCCTAGCCTGCAGTTGGGAGCAGAGCCCTCTCTAAACTTCAGAGCCTGTGCATTTTGATCCTCCCTAATGAAAATCCCATATCGCCTTTAAGGCCCTGGCCTCAGCAAAGGTGTCTGTTGGGAGAAATCTGGGTACCTGGACTTCTTGGAACTCCAGGAAGTGACTGGAAAGGGAAATATAGAATGTTCTGTAGGGAGTGGGGGAAGGGAAGGGGAAAGAACTTTTGTATCATCGCTTTCCTGGTCAGAAACTGAACGCTATCGGCTTCAGACAGGGCGGGTGTCTATACACTGTAAATTGTGAGAGAGCCCAGCGACTTGTCTTGTATTTTTGGAAGAAGGCTTGTTCTGTGTGTAGCTGGCACACACAGTCTCGGCAATTGTCAACTCCACCAGAACCTATTTATTCTCAGAAAGCCAGTGGCCTTTCAAGATAGTCACCAGCCTCTCTTGAAAATTCTCTAAAGGGCTTGTAATCCTGGAAAATATTTTCAAATAGCTGCTTCAGCTAGCTGTACAAAGGGATAGGCATTATTTTATTGCTGTAATATTGTATGATATGCTAACTGTACATTAATGTTGTTATTTACTGTAAATGTACCATGGTTTTATTAACAAATAAACTGCGTTAATTGAGCCTGCTGCTGTTGTTTTGCTCAGGGAGGGCAAGGGGTTAGCTGGGGGGGGAAGGTAGACATTCTATTGGGTCTCTAGCCCCTCTTCCTCTTAAAGGGAGATTTAGAAATTTGACCATTAGTTTTCCACCAAACTGGGTGAAAGTGTCAATGTCTCCCTGCTTGTAAGGGGGTGGAGCAGTGCCAAATTCAAGAGTCCTATGCTCATATGCACCCCTCCTAACCCCCCACTATATTCCCTTGGGATTGGGCAGTCAGGGAGGGGTCCTGGGGCCAGGCTAAGGCACCCTTCAGTCTTTCCCACACTTAGTTCTCAGTAACTAAGGGGCCTAAGCCCACCTTAGAACCATTCTAAGACTGACCAAACAGGGGTTGTAAACTAAGTCATGAGGCGAGGGGGTCAGTTACAGACCGTCCCTCAGTGGATCCAGCTGCCTTGGGACCCACCGGCAGAGGGGCGGCTGTAGCCGCATGTGAGAAAGCACCCAACCTCCCTCTGACTGAGGGAACAGGACCAGGGAGTGGGGAAACTCTCTAGGTTCAGGTAGTCTCTCCCGGACTCCACTGCACAGCGGGCTCCCTAACACACACACAGGGACAGCATTACACAAAAACGTAAACTTAACGAGGGCCGGGCTTGTGTCTATCAACTCTACTGTACTCTCCCAAGTGCTTAGTATAATGCTGTGCACAGTTAAACCCTCAATAAATATTGAGCAGGAGGGGAGGCACATTTTCCCCTACCTCAGAGTGGCCCGATGTCTTAAGATCCATCAAGCGTGGGGGTTAATTGGAACTACTTGCCAAGGTTGGCCTAGTTGGGACCTCCTGTCTGGGAATCTCGCCCTTGGGTCTCCCACCACTGGGCCTGCTTGTCCCCAACCAACAGCTGTACGTACCCCGTGAAGGGATCAGGGATGGGGAGAGAAGCAGAAGGAGGAGATGCTAAAGTTAGAGCCCCCTGATTTTAGCACATCTCGGCCCCTGATTCTCCCTGCTCCTTTCGGCTTTTCTCTACTCTACCAAGAGACCTCCTCCACCCTCCATGTAAAATTTCTAATAAAGAGGGCAGAGAGAACACACTCACCCGCTCCCGCAGTGCTGTCTTCTGCCTTCTGGCCCGGATGGATCTTATGAAGTGGGGCCTCTGGGTGGGTGGCAGCAGCCAAGGCCCACAGGCTTTTCAGGACAGCAGCAGAAACTTCTATCCCAAACACCCGCCTCACTCCACAGTCACCTGGCAACTGTCAGCTGGGATGAGGTGAGCCAGAGAGCCCCGAGAACACAGCCTACCCAAAGAAGGCATGACCCAGAGCTGTTTCCTCGTTTCCTGGCTCCCATCAGGTTCCAAAAGGAAATAGGCCGCTGGATAGGGCAGCGGCCATGCCCTCGGAAGCAATGACCTCCCTTCATCCTCTGAGGTAGGATCCTTGAACAGTATGCCCCGGAGTCTGATAAACTGTAAGTTCCTTTAGGCCAGGGATCGTGATTACCAACTCTATAGTCTCCCAAGCACATAGTACAGTGCTCTGCACACAGTAAGCACACAGTAATACCACTGATCAGCTGACTAAAACTGAGAAAGTAATGAGAAACTGTTGCCAAGCAGGCCTCAGAGCCATTTCCTACTCCTGTACCTTGCCTCCCTCAAGTTTCCTCTACGCCCTCTCAACATCCGAGTCGCGCATAAACATTAGTCTCGGATGAGTAACGAAGGCACTGAATTGAGGCCCGAAGTACCCTCGATCTGATCCACCAAACACCCTCGACCTCTCCTCCCGCAGGACATGCTGCCATTACGATTTCCTTTTGTTTTGGCCCTTCAGATCATGCACAATCCCTGGGAAGGCATTCATGCCTAAGCCCATCTGAATTCATTTTGCAAGTCAGATTTCCTGAGACAGCTTCAGCCTTACAGATGTCACCCTGTCTGGGGGCCAGATGGTGGGGTCTGGAGGAAGGAATTGATTGTTGTTCAGGTTTTTAAGACAATCAACCTGCACGAGGCAGACAGACCAGCTGCTTGGGATGTTTGTGCAGCGGAGAAGAAGCCCTTCAGCATAACTGTGCTGCTCAGTATTTTAACTAATTGAAAGCGTATTTCCACCTTGCACCAGTGGTGATAATAAATAAGAGCCCTACAGCCACTACATGGAATGACCATCTTTCCAAATCTCCTGTATGAATGGTCTCCAGGAGATGCCAGAAGAACCTGATTGGGTTCTTTCTGGACCGAGGCCAGCTGCTTGGGGCCGGCCCTGAAGCGGATGTGGACTCTGAGGACCCTCAGTCCTGCTCTTTCTGGCCAAACATGGGATCTGGGTAGCAATTGGACGGGTGCAGTAAAGGCTGTTTTTTCCCAGGAATGGGAAGAGCTGTATACGAGAACCAGCGTGGCTCAGTGGAAAGAGCACGGGCTGGGAGTCAGAGGTCATGGGTTCTAATCCCAGCTCTGCCGCTTGTCAGCTGTGTGACTGCACAAGTCACTTCACTTTTCTGTGCCTCAGTTACCTCATCTGTAAAATGGGGATTAAGACTGTGAGCCCATGTGGGACAACCTGATTACCTTGTGTCCCCCAGCCCCCAGTCCTTAGAACAGTGCTTGGCACATAGTAAGTGCTTAACAAATGCCATCATTATTATTATCATACTGGATTGGTTTTCTGAAGGCCCTCTAATAACCACATCTGTCAACTGCAGCAACAGCCATGCATTTCCTGCAAGCATGCAACTCAGGAGGAGAAAGCAGCTTACACCTGACCTGCCTGACCACACCTTCTCTTCAAAGAACAGAAATGAGGCAATTTCACACTACTGCACTATGCAGTCCTCTGGTCTGTAAGCTCGTTACAGGCAAGGTACATGTCTGCTAATTCTGTTCTATCATACTCTCCTAAGCGCTTAGGACAATGCTCTCTGTACATAGTAAGCACCGTATAAATACCACTGATTGACTGATTGGTGTCACAATGGACTGAGATAACCATTCTGAGCTTGGCCACCAAGTGAGGTGGCTCAGCACTGGGGCCGCTCATTTACTCACACAGCTTCCGGCAGGGCCCAGAACACAATGGCTCCCCCTCTCATTTCATCTCATTTCCCTTCCCCACTGTACCTGTATATATGTTTGTACATATGTGTTACTCTATTTATTTTACTTGTACATATCTATTCTATTTATTTTATTTTGTTAGTATGTTTGGCTTTGTTCTCTGTCTCCCCCTTTTAGACTGTGAGCCCACTGTTGGGTAGGGACTGTCTCTATATGTTGCCAACTTGTACTTCCCAAACGCTTAGTACAGTGCTCTGCACACAGTAAGCGCTCAATAAATACGATTGATGATGATGATGATGATCTCTGGGCTCATCAATACTGACAAACTTCAAGAGACTGCTGATTTGCTCAATCGATCAGCCAATTAATCAATGGTGTTTACTGAGCACTTACTGTGCGCGGTGCACTGTACTAAGCCCTTGGGAGAGTACAATATAACAGACACATTCCCTGCCCACAACGACCTTACAAACTAGAGGAGAATTTCAGAACTTCATGTCTTTTATCTGAGCCCTCTCCCCTAGGTCTCGGTTTGCGTCTCCTTCCATCTCGATTTATGCTCCCAGAGCCAGTTGGGCCTGCAAATCCAGCTTGGGCTTAAGCCACCAGACACGGACGGAGCAGACCCGAGCTCAGCTCTCTTGCTCCGCTGCTACTTCAATACCCTCTTCTCCCCCTCCCCAACTCCCACTGCACTTTCTAATTAGATAGAGTCCCCAGCTAAGAACCAGCCCCGCATAGTGCAGGTTAAAGGTCTTTTCCAATGGCATAACGGCTGATCGAGGAAACAAAAACCCTTCCCTGCCCTTGTCAACGGACACTTGACCCACCGAGAGCTATTCAGGTGGCTCCCAGACAAAGCAGGTGGCCCACCAGTTAAACTGACAGCTGGCCAGCTGGCACATACGTTGACCTGGCTAACTCTCCAGGGGACTTGGGGTGCTGGGGACTGCATTCTAAAATCTCTCTCAACGCCCATGAAAAGCAGCAGAGTGAAGCATGATGGTTCCTGTGTCAAACAACATACATCAGCAACAGTCAGACCTATAATTACTCTTTGGTTTTTCAGTTTCAAGTTTTGGACCCAGAAAAGAGGATTCTTGTCAGGCTCCTGAAAGGCTTAGTTAACCATAATCCTGGGAATAGGACTTGGGATGCTGGATAATAATCCATGGACAACTGCAGATGGCCACATGAATTTTGCAGGTGCAGATGAAAGTAAAAACTGAAATATATGGTTTTGCACAGAATGCGAATGCAGAGGCAAAGGGGCAGCAGCAATAGACCAACTCCCAGCTGTTGCAAATCTCATTCTCGGCTCCTCCACAGCACCCCATGGCCTAGGGCCCATTCTGGAAACCACTACTGGCCTAATTAACCAGGCCTGGACGTACTACACCCATTAGCCTTGACGAACCTGAATCACAGGGAAAATACTTGCCAGCAAACAGTTTGAAATGAGGCCACTGAGGATTCTCAGAGGCAACAAATACAACTGCGGGATTTTAATGTGTTTCCTCTTTTCTCACTGAAAAACAAACCAAAAAAAAGCAATACATACCTGACCTAATCCACCCCCCCTGCCGATTGAAGGTGCCCATTCCCAGCATCCCTAGCCATAACGTCTAACGTAAACGTTCAGAAGTTACAAAGTGAGAGAAAAGGAAACAAGACCGTTCCCAGCTTGAGTTCTCTCCCAAGCCAGAGATGCAAGGAGGCAGCATGTATCGTGCGCTGGTGAAAGGAGCTACAGAGAGCAATGCAATGCACCCAGCATTCTCCAGGAGCCCAGGCAGCAGCTCCTTGACAGGAGAGGGTGGTTTCCAAGGCCATATGGCACCCCCTGGAAGCTGCAAAGGGGCTGGAACTCCAAAGAAGTCCAGCCTGCACTGGGAGCTCTTTGGGAAGGCTCTCGGTCCTGCAGGCTTTTTTCTAGGTTCCTGCAGTCCCTGCTGAGCCTGGGGAGAGCCAGCCCCTGCTGCTTTCCTCAGGATATGTGGGCAGGGGATGGCAAAGCTGAGTCCAGTGAAACAGAGAGGACCACAGCCCAGAAGAGACCAGGAAGGGCAACCCCCAGATTCGCCACAAGCAGGTTGGGGTTTGGGATGCAATCGTAACTATCTGTTGCTGAGACCTCCTCTGGGCCTCCAGGAGAGTATCCACCTCCCCCAGCCTCAGGCCCCATTCGGGCTGCTGGCATCTCTCTGGTCTAATGTCTATTTGAAAAACCACAGCACTATTTCTTGGTAGACCAGGAAACAGCTTTTCTCAGTCAGTCGGGATCCTGACAGCGTGTCAACTGATCACCATCCAAGTCCACTGGAGAAATTATTTCCTCCGCTTCTGCTTCGTATCCTTTTTCTGCTTCATGTTTCTGTTCTTCTTCAACTTTTTGTTCTGCTTTGGTTCTTTTTCTTCTTCTGATTTTCTTTTCTTGTCACTGGAAAAACAGGGGTGAGAAAGTGGGATGGAGAATGTGAGATGGTGGAGACAGGTGCTAAATGTGATATTTAAATTGTCCTCTGCCCATTTGCCACTTGTTAAGGAAAATGCCAGTGTTCCAGAAGCTCTGATCCCACCTCTGGGAGGGGCAGGGGGTTGTGCCCGCAAGGGGAGGAGGACTGAAACCTTAGATGACTCTTCCTGAACACCCCACAAACTCCCACTCCACAGTGCTATAGGCCACATGCCCTTCACCATCATAAACACTCACACAGAGGCAGCCAAGGCAAGAGATTTGGCCCCCTCACGGTGCCCTGGAGAGGAAGTCAATCTGACTAGGTCAGAACAAGGTCCCCCACTGTGATTTCTGTTAGTGGGGCCACTGGGGATGTGGTAGTCTAAAGAGACCGGCAGGAGCGAGACCCACACCTTGGCTACAGACTGGAGATTGTCAGCTCTGCACTACCAGGCTCTCTCAGATCAAATCCTGGGCCCCGCACCTATCAACAGAACACACAGCCAGGCAGTCACACTGGCCTCCTAGCTCTCAGAACTTGGGACATGAAGGGCCAACATCCACCTACAAGTGGTCCGTTCCTTATAGAGGAGATGGAAATCAGTGTTATATTCCCTGTTCACCACACCTAGGGGTAGAGTCGGAATATACACTTGTCATTCTCCTTATCTATTCTCAATTCACATTCAGTCCCATAATCCTTAAACCCCCTTTCCCCAAACTCCCCACAACAGGTCCCAGGCCCTAAATGGGGAAGAGTCTCCTGCCAACCCCAAGTTGTCCTGCATGTTCACTTTTAAGTGCATGTATGCTGCCCTCCCCGCCAGCCCTGGGTGTGCCTGTGCATCTACTTGTGAAATGACAGAGTGGGCACATGTACCCATTAGCCCACTTACGTGGGCCTTTAGGTGACTAAGCCCCTCATTTGTTCCCAGTCCTGCCCCCGGGGACCCAACCAACTCTATCCCATGGAAGAAATGAGAGCTGACACACCACAAGTAAAGACAACAGCCTGGTTCTCCGATTCTCCTCTCAGAATGGTTAGGGAAGGATGAGGAAAACTTGTGAATATTCAATCTCTCACCTCTTCAGACTGACCAACGATGCATTCTGTCCTGCTTTGCTCAAAACCTCATTCCACTCCTCGTCATCACCACGGATCACATATCTATACAAGAGAAGAAATGTCCAAATGAGGCCATCTGTTTCCTGCCATGAAAACCAAACCTGGCCATGTCCTCATGGGAGAGAAAGAAAGGAAGCGGCCTAGGAAGCAGAGAAACGAGCTACACCACTGCCAGTCATCAGGCTTACTCCACCAGAGACCCCCACATCCGTGATAAGCCTCAAAACAATACAGTTCTCAGCAGATGGTAGTCTGTGTCCATCCCAAAACCTCCTTAGCCCATGACCCCTATAGACGGCATGTGGATAGGCTACATTTGCGCAGTTAAATATTCATTGGTGGGACATGTTCAAAATCTGCAAATTACTAATAAATAATTAGCAAGCTATTATGAAATAGAACAAAAGCAAATTAAATTGGGGAGCAGAACCACCTCTACTAGTTTCTTTGAGATTCAGTGTTAACTGATGGCTACCACGGTATTTTTCACCAACAGTAAGGTGAAATAAAAAAGGCAGAGACAGTTGCAGATAAGTCTCAGAGAGACAGATGAGAATAGAGCAGAGACCGAAACAAGCAACTCCCACCCCACCCCCCGCCCACGTGGGCACACAGACGTGGAAGCAGCAGCAGGTATTTGGAGTGGAGAACCCACCTTTCTGCTTATTTCAGCCTGGGCAGCTGCCTGCAGAGTGCCCCCACCCACCCCCACCCTTCAGACTGGAGCCGGAATTGGTCACCTCAGCTATCAACAGTCATCCCTTGGATTTGAAGGAGACTTCACTGATGGTGAAATTCACTCAGGAGTCCATGTGTGGCTGAAAAGGCCAATGCAGGACCACACTGTGCAAATGAAAAGGTTATCCCTTGTGGAATTATTACCTCTTGTTCCTTACTGTTATTTACCACTACACTACAAAGCTTTTGTTAGAAAAGGATCACTTCCTTCTGGCTAGCAGTGTGCCATGCTGGTCTACCTATCCTCAGCAGCTGACTCCCAGGTTCCAGCCAGGAAGCGGCAATGTCACAGTCACTTCAGCTAGATCTTCATCATCCCGTTTCCCCGGGGCGATCGGCTGCCCGTAGACCCCAGGTGGGACAGGACTGCTGCAGACACAACCGTGAGGCCACCCTTCAGGGTGGCAAGCTTGGGAGCTTACCTGCAGCACAATGAAGCAGACAAGACTGCTGTCAGGGAGGATAACCAGCCACACTCTCCAATGAGGCTGGGATTTGGAGCCAAATTACAGCAGGGAAAACTGTCCTAACCCTTCAGAGTTTTACACAAAATATTCACTACCCATTATTCCATAAGAAAGAAGCCAGAGAAACAGGAGATGACAGTGGGCACAGACAAAGTCCTTACTGAGAGAGGTCGATTTTCTTCAGCATCCCCATTTCTTTTTGGTGTTTCTCCTGGAATTCCTTAGCAGCTTCGTTCTAAGTTTTCAAAGAGTAAATTGAGAGTTAAACATTGTTATCTTCGCCTCAAAGAACCCAGATCTGTCACTCTTGCTCTTTACATACTCTTTCTCTGCCGGCCCCGCAAGATGTTGGTTTATGAATACCCAAATACAGAACCACCACCCCTCTCCCTTTTTGTTTTAAAATGTGCCCTTGAACAAATATTTGAGGAAAGCGTCAATCTATATTGATTTCAATTATAACTGTAGGAAAAAAATAAAAGAGAGCGAAAAGAAACATCTGAAACATTCCAAGACAGAAGTTTCTCAACTGCAATTGTAATATGGCAAACTTGGCATAGGGTTATTTTCCAAATAAAAAGAGCAAAGGTTCACGTGAAAAACAGTTCCATAGACTTCTGAAAGAAACGTACCAGGTCATCGTTCAAAGATTTAATGGTCGGTTCCATTACAACATCTTTTGTTGCCACCATCTGCTCCTCTATGGCCTTTTCTTGGATGACACTGAACAACTGGGGAAAAAGATACTAAGAAAGTCAGCATATGGAATATGGCCCACCGGACATTAGTAACCCTGACACCAGGAGCACGAGTGGTCCTCAGTTCTCAGGCCAGGACCCAAACCCCTCAGGATGGACGGACGGGAGCAGAATATTATATCCCAGGTACTGTGGCCAAGGCTGTCACTGGCACCCTAGCAAGTCCGATCAGTCAAGGCAAGCACGGTGAAGGTGTGCACAGGTTTTCAAGTACAGGAGCGGAGTTGCAAGCTCAATTACAGATTTGGAAACCATCAGGATCATCTTCCACAACTCCAAACATGGCCAAAATGGGGCATCTGGCAAACTTCGGAGCAGGAGGAAATGATGTAAATCAGTCAGGCTAAGGCTCATCGCCAAAATGGAAGCCAGCCAGCTCTCCAGTGGTGGGGAGGACCTGGCCGATGGGAGGGTTGCCCCCTTAGCCAGACGTCGGCAAAGGCAGCCACTGAGGCCGGGGCTGAACATATTTCTGCTGGGCCTCGCCAAAAGCCTCCTGGGCCTTCAATAGCATTAATAACCCAGTGACCAAATGAGCAATGAAGCAAAGAGGCACTTACTGGCACGTTAACAGCTTCCATTTCTAAACAAAACCAGGCCTGGAAACTTCCACCAGGCCCCAGGTCACCTCCACTGCCCCCCTGCCTACAGTTCTGGGCCCCTCACTCCATAATCATACGACGAGGAGCTAATGCCAACTTCCAGAGCAGAGGGAAGCAACAGTGTGCAAGACCCACTCTGTCCTCGGCAAAACATTTATCCCCTCGATCTGACCCCAGTCACTAAGGGGGAAGAACGGAGCCATTCCCAGACAAGCCCACTGTCACCTGCACTACTTTGCGGATGATCCGGTTAAAAAGGCCCATGAGCTGGCTGCCAGGAAGCTCGATCTCCTTTTCCAGTTGGTCCACAGATTTGTGCTGCAATCCAATCCCCAGCAACAGCGCCTGGAGAACAGAGGCCTATTACAGCTAATTCAAGACATTCACCTTCCACCCCTCTGTGAGCCTGAAGGTTTCCCTGAAATTTAAAGAGGCCCCAGATGCTGCTTGCAAATTGGCTGTGCAAACTTCCTATCCTTTCCCATTTATATCACTCCACCTGATCCCTCCCCAAATCTTCTTTAATTAATATCAAACTCAATTCCAGCATTTATTGGATCCTACTGTGTGTTAAGAGCAGGGAGAGATACCAGGTGATCAGCTCGGACTCAGACCAGCTCCTGCTCAGGGCTCACGGTATTATGAGGTAGGAAGAGCAAAATCTCTTACTATCTCTCTACAGATGAGGAAACTGAAGCTCAGAGGTGAAGTGGCTTGCCCAAGATCACCCAGTAGGCCGGTGGTAGAGCCGGGCTAGAACCCAAGTCTCATCTCATGCTCATCAGAAGCAAGCGTGGCTCAGTGGAAAGAGCACGGGCTTTGGAGTCAGAGGTCATGGGTTTGAATCCCGGCTCCGCCACATGTCTGCTGTGTAACCTTGGGCAAGTCACTTAACTTCTCTGAGCCTCAGTTACCTCATCTGTAAAATGGGGATTACGACTGTGAGCCCCACATGGGACAACCTTATCGCCTTGTAATCCCCCCAGCGCTTAGAACAGTGCTTTGCACATAGTAAGCGCTTAACAAATGCCATTATTATTACTATTATTGTTGTTATTATCCTTTCCCGTGGTCTTTCCACTGGGCCTCACTGCTCAGGCTACAATTACACTGCCCACTGTATTTTTCTCGTTTCATTCTGATGCCTCAGGTTAATATTTCTGGCAAGGGAGAGCTGAGAAACTCCAGGCCTAGCACTCGCCTGTACAAAACCGCCAAGGAGAGAAGAAATGACCTACCGCCTGGGCAGCAGACAGGGACAGATCTCCCAGCTGATTCAGGAAATACATTCTGGAGATGGTCGGGATCATGTCCATGATCAAGTGATAGTCCACCATGTTCCGTGAATACATCTCTAACCTCTTCAGGTCGTACGAGATGAAGACTGCTTCCAGTTCTTGCCGACTCAACGCTGTGCACCCAAATCCCAAATCACACTTAGTTATCTAAGAATAAACAGTGCCCATTTGCAACTACTGGGCACACTCACTCCTATTAGGGGGTGCTGTCAAACAGCCCAGGTAGCTCCACTGAGTCCTTGCTCCAATGACTGTGTTTAGGTGAAGACAAGACTGTGACAAGACTGCCTCAGACGGAAATTTCAACAGCACAGCAAGAATTCCTGGTAATGTACAATTTCATACAGTGCTTTCTGGGTGACATGGTCCCATACACTGCCTTCTGGGTATCATGTTTCCTCCATTCAAAATTAGCTCCGGGTAGAGAAACGAACGGGGACTCTCTGCCCTTTCTTACACTGCAGGAGAATTTGATATTCCTGGGGAGATGCCGAATACAGGCCAGAGCCCTTTCTAAAGGTGGTCTCTCAAGTTCACTCAACAGGATGACCAAAGCTAAGGGAGCTCCAACCTCTCACTGGGCCCCAACCTCCCCGGTCAGCTCTGAACCCATAGGAACCATAAATGTTGTCCAGATGAGTTCACTCTCCCAAATCCCACTCAATTTCCAGGTTCAGATGACACTTCCTCACAAGGCAGGTCATCAGATGACTTAACGGGACTGCTGTTCAGTTTAAACACGGAGCATGCCAAGATCACTGCAAGGAACACACCCCATCACTTCAAGTCGGCACAGGTTTCTAACTCTGAGAGGCCATCTTGGACATTTTTGGGCCATGACCTCCAAACTTTTTGCTCACCTGCCAGGGATTTCTTCCCAATATTCTTGTTCTGTAGAATATTCAGGGCCAGCGATGGGGAGAACGTACTGAACTGGTAAGACAGCAGGGACAAGAACCTCCTTCTGAAATCTTAAGGACAAAGTAACAGATGGTGATTGCAAATGAGTCCAGGGCCTCTTCCTGCACTGCCTCCACCCACCTTCCCCTTCTCAGTGCTAGTTCACCTTTCCAGAAGGCAGAAAGCCAGGGCTCCTGCTCGGCCTCCTCCTCCTCACTCAGCATCTTGAGCATAATACACGAGTGCTCTCCTGTCAGGTCATTCTGAGGAACAAGTGTAGTTTGAAAAGGCATTGATCACCACCTCTTAAATTACTAACCAGAAATGAGTAGCAAACTAGCTACACTTACTAGACAGAACAATTACACAGGGTGGAGGGTTTCGTTGCTAAATTTATAGAAGGTTGTCTTTCCTTTCAGCTGAGCCAGACTACTTTTCCAAAAAATGACCCAGAAATGGGGTACCCAGCAGGAGACATAAATCAATAGTTTTATCTCAAGTCCCAGCTACTACTTGCTGGGGTTCTTTGAATAAATAGAATGAAACATCTTATGTGAATTGGGACAAACCTTGATGTTGTAGATCTAGGCAAAAAACATGCATTTGACCATGCTGCACTTGCAAATTCTAAATACCAACTCTTCCCCTTGATTAAGACACAGTATGTGAATGTCCGGGGACTCTTCCCCTTGATAAGACACAGTGTGTGCATGTCCAGCGAATCAGTCCTAGAATAACAGCCTACAGCTAAGTACAATGCTGATTTTGGCCAAATGGAGGTAAAGACAGATCACATCAAAAATGATCCACACTCCCAAAAATGGAAGTTACACCTGAGGACAATCTCAATTTGTGAAAAAAAATCCCACTGGGGCCAAGCCAGGATTGGATCCAGGCTAGGCACCGATAACTATCTTTGCTGAGGACTGAACCTAGGCACACTCTTGAACTGCTATCAAGTAGACCTCCTGGGCCTTGCTTGGGTTGGTCGATATGTATGTTGCTGTCAATGAATATGAAGGTACTTTAACAGACCTAAAGTCTAATGGCACACTTCCAGTTTTGGAGTCATTAGTTGGGACATTTAAGGGGCCCTGAGATTCAAAATTCACCATCGTCATCACGGATACCATAAAGAACCTACTAAGTAGCCACAGGGTGCAAAGCATTGTATCAGGCACTGGGAATATTTTTTAAAAGAACAGATTTGGTCCCTATCCTCAAGGAGTTGACAACCTAACTGGGCAAGGGAGGAAGATGAACATAATCATCAAGATAAATGAATTCATCTACACACCTGGGTTCAAATCCCGGTTCCAATACTACCCTGTTGTGGGACCTTGGGCAAGTGACTAAATTCTCTGTGCCTTCGTGTCCTCAACTGCAGAATGGGAATTCAATACCTATTCTCCCTCCTAATTAGATCTGGAGCCCTAATGTGGGAGAGGGACTGTGTCCAAGCTGATCTATTTGTGTCTATCCCAGGGCTTGACACATTGCAAGTGCTCAGCAAATACCATTAAAAAAAAAAGTGCCGTCACTTTGAAGAGAAAAGAGGTGTGGCTTGGCAAACAGGTAGCGGGGAGATTGTTCCACGCACCATATTGCACACTGCATTTGTTAAGAGGGTGAGGCGTCAGAACCTGAGGGTTTAATTGTAGGAATACTGGCATCAAGACATCACCCATCCAGAAGAGGGTATCATCTTCTTTAATAAGTAATGGCAAAGTCAAACCCACTACCCCTAAGCACATGAGCAGTACTCACCGGGGTTTGTCGGAGGTAAACGGGAACAAAGCCAGCACGCTTCCAAAACCTGCAAGGGCAGTTCAGTGGTGATGTTCACAGGCCAAAAATCCTGTCTTACACCATGAAGAGGGGCAGGGAAGGATAGGGCCCCCCAGGGGAAGTCTCGGGGGAGGAGAGGAGGGAGGAAAGGAGGGGTGGAGACACTGACACAGTCTAGCATAACTACTTTAGGAACAACGCAAGGAAAACAGAGAGCCCCAAGGGAGCAAACTCCACAGCATCCTCCAGCCCCAAGTGAATACACTGCCCTAGAACACCTACTTGAGCAGCCTCGGGGTCAAGCCATAGGAAACCCCTAGATAGTCCAGATTTTCAGCAGGTCTTTCGCTCAGTTTGAGAAGTAAAGGAGGCAAGTCTTTGCGAGGAGTCACCACCTCTTCCAACAAGCTGACAGCCTGGGGGAAAATTTGAGAAACGATGACAACTTGTTCTCTGAGGTACAGTTAAATAATCCCATTCGCCTTTAACAGGTTCCAACAAGGTGCCCATCTTGGTAAAGAATGTGCAAAACACCATATGAAATTTTAAAATGCAGCACTAACACACACGTAAAGGAGGCATTAGTAGAAGGCTGACCTACTAGCAGCATGTAACTAGTTTTGCAAAGACTAGAACTTTTAGAGGCTTCTGGCCCTTATACAGCTGAAAGGAGAAGACAGTAATAATATTAACAATAATAACGATGACCTTTGTTATGTGCTTGTGTGTCAAACACTATGCTAAACGCTGGAATAGATACAAACACTGGGAAACAGTCTGGTCTAGTAGAAAAAGCACAGGCCCCTGGGAGTCACAGGACCTGGGTTCTAATCCTAGATCCACCACGTGCCTGTTGCGTGACTTTGGGCAAGTCAAATAACTTCTCTTTGCCTCCTGTTTCCTCCAAGATTAAGACTGTAAGCCCCATATGGGAAATGGACTGCGTCCAACCTGATTAGCTTGTGTCTTACCCCAGAGCTTAGTACCACGCCTGGCATATAACAAATACCTTAAAAAGAACAACCCCATATTAGTAATACAATCACACCAGATATACTCCCTGTCTCACACTGGTCTCAAAGTCTATGAAAAGGTGACTGGAATTGGTGGCCACGTTCCCCAAGGGCTGGAGGGAACTCTACTATTGCTCAGAGGATCTTAATTGGATAGATGGTTCAACCATGGAGGATCCCTTAGGCCTGATGATACCCCAAGTACCCACGACAGCCCACACCTTCAGAGTTATGCAAAGCTTCCCTACCTCACTGCTCACGGTGCTGATTCCTTTTGACTCCTGGATCTCCTTTTCCTCAAGGCAGGGGAATTTGCCCTCGTAATACATCTGCAACAACTGCAGAGCTCGACTGCCATAGCCCATCTGCAGGGAAAATGTATGGAGGAGACAGAGGAGAAAGACAAACCAAAGGATGGAAAACTTGAGTTGCTCAAAGGACTTTATCCCTGCCTTGTTCCACTGCACTTCACCCAGAGCAATGACACCATCACCTCCGCTGCTGGAAAATGGCTTCGACCACCCAACCTTGAGAAATGGCAGCAGGCTCCTGGTTGGTCTGGCTGGTTTGAACTAGACTGGAAGCAGCCTGTGAGGGTAGGGGCCTGGGCTCTTATCTGCAGACCTCTCCTAAAGTGCCTAAGACGGGGCCTTGCACTGCTATGTAATGAGAACTAATTTTTTAGGAAGCAGGATATTACCTCTCAGAATCGAGCTCAGGCCAGATTACCTCTGGCTCTCGAAAAGGGAGTCTTGGATAATCAACAGCAATGGTCTTGGGTGCAAGCCTCGCCCCCAAGTTCATTGCCCAGCAGGCCCCAGAGTTGCACGCGCGCTTGCGTGTGTGCGTGCATGAAAAAGGGACACCTGGCTATAGGTAACTGGTGGCATTGTGGCTCCAGGGAGCAGAAAGAATTTGAGAGACGACAGAATACATTACCCCTTGATAATCTGGATGAACAGCAATGCGGACAACTCTTCCCCCAGAGAGACTGCCAAAGTCAGGGTCCTGAAACTGTTTGGGAAAAACAAGCCAGTAACTCAACCACGAAGAATCCATTACCCAGGGATTCCACCTCTCAGAATAAACAGGATGGGCCTCATTACCTGTTCTGAAACAGTCCACGGAATAAGATCGCCTGAAGCTTTCTTCCCCCGAGACAGACTGTTCATGATGGACTGACGAGAGATCTCCCCCTCCAGACACACCTATGAGGAAGAAAGCTCAGCTGAAGTATTTCTCTTTCCAAATCTGGACTGTTCACCTCAGACTATTTAAAAGGAAACAGATGGGGATGCTCTATTTCATCAGGTCAACTCCACGGAGCCGGTTCCCAAGAGGACTCCAACGTGAAAACTGAGCTATTTTTCGACGCTCCTGACCCAGAAGAACACTGATTTTTGAGTTTTAAGGAGCAGGAAGTATATTCAACCCAGTCGTTCTTACTGACAAATGCGTCCACCGGAAATAGCAACCCAGCAGATGAGCTCTAAGGAGGCTCAGTGGCATACTACAATTTATGTTACCTGACACGCTCTGGTTTGTGGCACAGAAGGAACCCTGAGCACTTTTTTTTACCGAAGCCAAGGGCTTCTCAATTAAATTTACACCCCAAGCACCAGACTAATGGGCTTGGTGTCACATAGTTATACCAAAATCCCCCCAATGGTTTCTGTCATCTCCTCACCCCCATTGGGTAGCAGGCACTCCAATAATATCAGGGGCAGTCTTCGGATTGGTGGCCCAATTGGTTTCATTGAAACGCTGCAGATCAGAGCCACTGCCCTCATGGGAACAATGTTGCAAATGGAGGAAGACTGGTTCCTGAACCAAGGTTGTTAATATAGATTACCCGGAACTACTGATGAGTAGCATTGCTACATGAATGTATTTCTATGGAACCTCAGAATGGTCCCACGATAGAGCAGCTGCATTGGGGATAGAGCACAGGCCTGGGAGACAGAAGGTCATGGGTTGTAATTCCAACTCTTCCACTTGTCTATTGTGTGACCTTGGGCAAGTTCCTTATCTTCTCTGTGCCTCAGTTACTTCAGCTGTAAAATGGGGATTGAAACAGTGAGCCCCACATAGGACAAGGGACTGTGACCAACCTGATCTGCTTGGATCCACCCCAGCGCTCAGTACAGTGCCTGGCACAAAGTAAGCACTTAACAAATGCCATAATTATTATTATTATAATAATTCTTTGGCAAAACAGTGACTGATAGATCCTCCTGGAAAACAGGCGACTTCCCTGCCAGCCCCCTCCAGCCTCTCCCACTCCACCCAGCTCATCCTCTTCATATTTTCTCTCCACATCGTAGCTTAGGCGGTTAGTGCTGTAAAGCTGAAACAGGATGTAAATACCACCCGTCGTAACTTGACATGTCCCAGGTTGAGGATTTCCTGCACTGACAGACCAACCAGGGTTACCAGTCCAGGCTGCTCTCAGCTACGTGAGCCAAATGACATCAGTGAAACAAATACTCAGGTGAGACTCGGCCTTTCTCACCTGAACAACAGCCAGGACTTCTGGCAGAGAATTCTGCGTCGGGGGAACTGGTGGTAATAGACAGAATAGATGATGAGCAGGAGCATCCGAAAGCATCTGGAGGTCATTGGGAGAATTCTGGAACAATACCAAATGGCAAGAAGTTAGGAAAATCAGGTCTCAGCGGCCTAATTACATTACTCAATTGTGACTAGCAGCTCTCGCATTGACATTCCTCCCTCCCACCCCCACCACTCCCAACTCAGGGTTCCAGCCAATATTTTGAAGTTTTATTTTTGACTGTTGCTTGGAATTTGGATCTTGCGGCTAGAAACCTCTCAGCAGTAAATGCCTGTTTCTGAAGTGGCAAAAACTGGAAAGGGCAGTCAAGCAGCTCTAAGGTGGAAATGGCACTCTCAGAATCTGATCTGACCCCTGGAACTCAACAAGGGGAGCACCTGAGTCAGGCTTGGAGAGGAGGGTTAACAGGTTGCTCAATCCTCAAGTACAGGAAAGTGCACGTATGGAGACTACCTAGTGCCAAGGGAGAAATGTGGCCTAGTGGAGAGAGCACAGGACAGGGAGTCAGGAGACCCAGGTTTCAGGCCAGTTCCGCTGCTTGCCAGCTATGCGATCTTGGGCAAGTTGCTTTGGCCTCTCTGTGCCTCAGTTTCCTCATCTGAAAAATAGGGATAAGATACCTGTTTCTCCTCTCTCAGACTGCGAGTCTCAGGTGGAAAAGCGAATGTGTCCGACTGTTTGCCCTTAATGCATGTACGTACCCCAGTGCTCAACCCAGTGGTTGGCACAAAGTTAGCACTTAGTAAATACAACTGTCATGCCAAATCATGAAAATTTTCAAACACGAAACTTTCAAAAACTTGACTCCTCAGTGCTACTATTGCTAAACCCAAGAGCTCTGCGTTTACCTTGTAATGGGAAGCCACATAGAGAGCCATCAGCCGCTGCAGAAAAACTTCCGATGCCTTGTGATAACAGAAGAGCGTGTCTCGATTCACATAGTACCTAGCTCCAGGGTTAAGGAACTAATCGAAGAACCAACAAGACCCCACCACTACCGATTCATAGCTCCTTCCATCTAAATCAACACACATTCCTCGGGTTGCCAGGGAAGCCGAAGCAGAGATGAATAAATATTTCCATCTCCAGGAGAAGTCAAGCCCTCCCACTGGACCCGATTCGGAGGTCAATATATACAGGAGGGAGTCAGATGGCCAGTGGGAGAAGGGGAAGCGGGGTGTTGAGCTGGTCACCCCAACCAATCCCAGTATCTTTTTGAATTTTTGTCATCAAAGCTGAGAGGTACAGAAGGCAATCACTAATGGGAAATCCACCCTAAGACTTCAGGAGGAAAAGAAATTTGATATGGGCAGATGAAGGGCCGACCTCCGGGGCAGAAAAACACCACGGGAAGTTCTGCTTCAATCAGCTTTCGGCAGGATTGCTGGGTCCCACCCCAACCCATCACCACCCTCACCTCACAACCCATCTCCCAGACTACACTGGAGGATACAGGTCACAGGCCTCGGGCAGAGGGCAGCCCGAGACTATCCTGGTGATATTGAGGCAGTCCAGGCACAGCAAGTCATTAAGCCATTTCTCCACAGGGTCGCCAGGGGCATAGCGGATCGACTCACGGAGGGAAACTTCGTGTAATGTTCGAGCTGTCCGGGTCCCAAGGAAGAAAAGGTTAAAAACAGTCCATCCTTTGTGATTAGGGAAACCGTTTTCCCTTGAACGCAAATACAGTTCTGTGGAAAGTTCAAAACCTTCCTGTGGCAATGGACCCCAACCTGCAAACACAAACCCTTCAGTATCTGATTCCAATCTGATGCCACATTCCCCATGGCCAAGTTTAAGCATCAGTGGCAATTCCCCTCTCACTATCCCCAACCAATGTGTTTCGGTTTCTCTCCATCCACACTCCATCCCTCGTTCCCAAAACACTGTGTTACAGGAGAAGACAGAATGACCCCAGGTAAGAAGGAAGAAAAACAGCTGGACTATGAGGATAGGAAGAGTCTGTAAAGCTAATAACCAAGGAATATGACGAGCTATGCGGTAAAGCCAGATGCTCAAGTGCCCGTTTGTGTCTACAGATTTGGGAACTGGCAGAAAACTCAGCCAAGTCCCATCACCATCTGGGTTACTGGTGGTCACTGGCGTCCTTCACACAGAGGGTATCAAAAGAGGGTTATGTGACAATGGATGGACAGGCAGACCAACCACAGGACAAGTGCATAATTTGGCAGCTTTCATAGAAAATGTCAGAAAAGTCCCATGTCGAAGCTCATGAGGTCTAGAAGTTTATCACTATTACTCCATAGTCAAGGGCAGCACCAGAAGCCAGGCCACTAGGATTGTGTGCTTTATTCTGCCACAGTTTCATCTGGAAAACATCATGGCCTAGGGAAAATAGCATGGGCCTGAGAGTCAGAGGATCTGGGTTCTAATCCCAGCTCCGCTATGTGACCTTGGGCAAGTCACTTAAAATCTCTGTGCCTCAGTTACCTCATCTGTAAAATGGAGATTAAGTTAGTGAGTCCCATGTGGGCCATGGACTGTGTACAACCCAATTAGTCTGTACCTATCCCAACACTTAGTACTGTGTCTGATACATGGCAAGCACTTAACAAATGCCACTTACAAAAAGTAGTCAAATCCTGTGTTCCCATTTAAATATAAATGAGGACATGTAGACCTAGTCCATTCTGTGTGAAACCCTGAAGCAGTTGTGAGGCTATGTGACCTAAGGCCCCATATAAATTCAAGACATTCCTCTAAGAAATGTTATATTTTAGAGTCTGGGTTACCTGACGCCAGTCTGGCTGTGGTTGTGGATTTGTTTTCTGCTGTCGTACTGATCTGGCTTTGTGCGCTCTGCTGTCGAAGCTGTTGAATCAGTTTCAGGGACAGCGACCGACCAGTGCCCTCATACCTGCAAACCAAAAAGGGCAAGAGAATGAGGCAGTCAATTCCCAAATGACGTAGGTGGGCCCATGATCATCTATCCAGCAGCACCAGCAGGGACACCTCTTGCCTCCATAAACACCCATTCTGCAAGGCTACTGTGGTCAGACCAAGAAAGTCTTATGTTCACAGGCCAGACTGGAACCTAATCATCACCTTCCATCTTTCAAAGAGGAAAAGAAAGTAAATTACTTCTGACCGGAACCGCTTTCCGTAACTCGGAAACAGCAGTAGAGGCAATAGGATTTACCAAACGGCTATTTGGTGTGCTACATTGTACCACGCATTTGAGAAGTACAGAATTAAAAATGGACACGTTTCCTGCTCATAAAAGAGCTAATACTCAAATAAGAGGGGCAAAAATAAAAATAGCCACTTTTGGCATGGGGGAATTCTTCCAAAGGTAATGCTACCTCAAAAAAGGAATGGTAAAAGCTACTTTGCCCGTGGGTGAAAAAACAAAGAACATTTCAGACTGGGGACTCCACTTGGAGAAGCTGAAATTCATCCAGGATGCCAGATGACTAAAACTTTTCTTTCTTATCCTACCCTCCTAGCAGCTTGTCTAAAAACCATCTACCGTCTGTTCCCCTTCCATCCCCTCCAACCCAACTCTCAGGGGACGAACCCTCGATCATGCCAGGACAAGGAAACCAAGTCCCTGAGCAAGAACCATGATCATCGAAAGAATGGGAGGGTAAACATTTTATTTTCACAGCGACTAGACGGACAATATGCCTGCAGAGGAAAGTTTAGAACACAAAAGCTGAAAGAGTAAATGGCTTTACCATCCGGTTTCACTCTGCTTCTATTCATGACTATCTGACTCTCTCAGTTCCACACCTGAACAGTTTGGGCCCTCCAATCGGTGGCTTCCTTAGCCTCTTACCCATTGATCGTTGAAGCCATGAACACCAGATATGGCCCTAACAGGTTTTTCACCAGTGGGAGGGGGATGGCTGCAGCTTCATCAATCACAACCAGCTCAGCCTGACCCAATTTCACCGCATCTGCCGGGTGAATATACTGCAGGGAAAGAAGAGGGAAGAAAAGGGGATATTAACTCCACCATCCTCAGAGCTGAGGCTCATACTGGGAACAATATATACTTCATTGGTTCCTCTTTCAACTCTCCCCATTTGAACATCTCCTCTCCCCGGCATCTCCATCCTCCTTTCTCCAGTGCCTGTATGTGCCTCCTGGCTCTGGCATTGGTGGAGAAATGTGACATTACAAAAAAATTTAAGCCAAAGCACCTGCTCATCTTGCTAGCCCGTGAAAGCCAATTGCTGAAGGGAGCACAACAGAATGATCCCTAGATGACAGGACCTGCCCTCTGTACAGAATTTATGGGAGGAAAATTCAAACAAGATTTGCCATAAAAGGCCCATCTCTATCAGCTGGTTTCTACACATTCCCTTTCCCTGGGACTTGGCAGTGAGGCAGTCTCAAACCTAGGCTTTCTATCTGAAACTCCAGACTGGCATGATAACGAATCAACAGAAATACTACAAGGATCTTTCACTACAAAATCCTAAAGAAAGAAGAACTGACTCAATGTGGTTTTCCTCCTATGGTTTGTATTTTTGTAATAATAACAATAATAATAATAATGATGGTATTTGTAAGCGCTACATGCCAACCACTGTTCTAAGTGCTGAGATGGATATGGGATGCGCAGGTTGGACAGTTCCAGTCCCACATGGGCTCACAGTTTAATAGAGAGAGGATTTAATCCCCTTTTTATAGATGAGGAAACTGAGGCCCAGCAAAGTTGAGTCGCCCAAGGTCACACAGCAGACAAATGGTGGGACTGGGATTTGAACCCAGGTGCTCTGACTCCCAGGCTTGTGCTCTTCCAGTAGGCCCCGCTCAGCCATAAAAGCATCCTTGGCACCGAGTTCCCTCATTACTCCTTTTCCTGTGCCATCTCCTGAACAATGACCACCGCCTCATCCACCTTTACCAACTTCCTCCAGCTTCATTCATCTTCCCCGGAAAGATGGGGAGAAAAATGACAAAGAAATACTGAAATGTGAGGAAGGCAAAAAAAAATAAAATTTTAACTTGGCCCCTTGCCTATCAATTTTTTCCCCCTAAAGGCTGGGTCTTCATCTCACACAACTAAGGATCCATACTAAAGTTCTAAAACTAATAAAGGAATTCTGGGCATTTGAAAAAAAAAAAACCTGTCACCTGTCTAGCTACCGCATGTAAGCATATTCTAGACTGTGAGCCCACTGTTGGGTAGGGACCGTCTCTATATGTTGCCAACTTGTACTTCCCAAGCGCTTAGTACAGTGCCCTGCACACAATAAGCACTCAATAAATATGATTGAATGAATTCAAAGTTCATGGACACTTGACCAGGAGAGTTTGCCCAGCAGACAGGGACATTTCCTACCGCTTGGAATTTCCCAAAGAGATACAGCAAGGTACAGTCCCATGATAATGTCTCTGCCTGTGTTCTAACCACAGGCTTAACAGGGACCTTTGGCTTTAAAAGAGCCGAACCAAAGCCTCGGCCACATGAAGAACCCATGGACTTTTTAAAGTTTTAGAAAAACACTGTTTAAAACAGGAAATACTGGGACAGTTGTTTAAATGGAGGAGATTCACATTACACTTTTTCAGAGGCTGAAATGCTCTGCAACAGGAGCAGACACACCAACCCAAGACTCACAGGAACTGAAAGGGAGATTAGAACTAGAGTCAGAACAATAAAAGTATTTGTAACTGCCAGTCAAGCCAATAATTCAACAGTGAACGAGATCATAACTTTTCAGGTTGACTTGCATTTCCAAGACAGTTTTTTTTAGTAACTGCCAAAAATCTGGAATGAGTTTAACTTAAGATAACACTTAAATGCATTCGATTATCAAGAACATAGTTTCAACATAAAACGAGACTGCTTCAGATTACTTCCAGGCAGCAATATTGACATCTGACCCTAGAGAAGGTCTTAAAATATTACCTGTATGGTCTGTCTGTGCTCCCTGAACACATTCACTCTGATCACAGCCTTGTTAAACTCAGGATTCAGTGACTGTATTATCTCATAGTCCAAATGTTCCTGAGGGATAAGATGGGGGCAATATTGACATGAATTCAAGACGTAAGCAAACACCCGGAGCACATTAAATAATTGAGCCCTTGCTACCCTTTAGCTACATGAATCATTTCACGAAACCCAGAGTAATGGCGGATCAGTATACATTTTCCAGATTGCTTTTCTTACCTGATACTGCAGGGCATCAAACCCTTTAAAAACAAATTCAAACAGGGTGTGGAGGTTATCTGGACTTGGAGAGGTAACGAAGATGTTGGAGTACCTGTGGAACAATATACAACCATCTTAAAAATGCTAGTATCGGTGGCTTCCCCACTTAGGGTTTGCAGAAATTCCCAATTGCAGTATTGAACTAATATCCCTAAAATCATACTCAGTGGGTCAAGGAGCAGCAGTATGGCCTAGTGGAAAGAGCACGGGCCTTGGAGTCAAAAGACCTGGGTTCTAATCCCAGCTTTGCCACATCTGCTGTTTGACCATGAGCCCAAGTTACCTCATCTTGAAACTGGGGATTAAGGCTGTGAGTCCCATAGGAGACATGGACTGTGCCTGACCTGATTAGCTTGTATCTACCCCAGGGTTTAATACACAGTCTGGCACATAGTAGGCACTTAACAATTACCATTAAAAAAAGAGAGAGAGAGGAAGGATTTGGTTTACATTCTGGGGCATCCCTAGGCCCAAGTTGTAGAGTTAGCTGTAAGTCACTTAATGGCTGCTGAGATTCTTCATTCCCGACACATCGGCATCTACAGATCAGGAGGGCAAAGCCCTGGTAGGGGTGCTGGAAAGGTTAGTTTTTCAGAACAGAGTTCACTCACTATCTTTAGATTTCTAACTACTTTAGCACCTATGGCATGGACTACTCCTGGTAGAAAACCCTGAGACATCAGCCAGAACCAAGTGTCATGGTCGGGTTAGGATACTCAATTTGCACAGCCAGCATGGCTCTGGAAATCCCAGAATTTAGCTGGCACCTCGGCATGCAGGGCACCTAGAAATAGCCCAAGTATTCCCAGTGACTCTGGTCCCAAACTGGAAAGCCCCAGGCCTGAGTCCTGCCACTCTCAGTGATGAGGCCAAGGGAGAATGCCAACAGGACCCGGGGCCCCACAGTGGCATTTTCAGATCCATAATAGTACTGGTGACGGCAGAACCAGAATTTACTTTTCAGGGTTTTTTGTTTGAAAATGAATACATTTACACTGCTCCTCTGAGGCAAAAAATAAAAAAATAAAAAAATCAGCATTTCCATTTTACAGATAAGGAGACCAAGGTCAAAAAAGGCCACATAGTGAGACTGGAGCTGTGCTGGACATAGAGTGGTAATGTCTACTGGGTGGCTCTGACACTAAGGGATGAAATTAAATCCCAGGGTTGGACAGCCAGAAGGAAAACAGAACTACACCACACTTACCCAAAAGCTACTGCCCCAGCAATGGCCAATCCCAAAGCGGCTGATTTTCCTCGGCCTCGGGCAGCTGTAAGCGCCACGGTGCTCCTCAGTGTCTTCTCCGAGATCGCTTCAATAAATTTCAGTACGGCTTTGGCCTGGGAGATGGGAGGGAGTAAGACACGGCAGCCCCACCTCGTCATTCAGTGTGGGAACATCGCCTCCCTAGAAAAAGTTCTAGCCTATTTGTTAGAATTCGCCCTCCACCTCTCCACAATGGCTTTCATTTCCCGGCATATTTCCCGAACGGTGCGCGTGGACAAGCCAGTGACCTGCTCTCCCATGATCACAACGATGTGCTGCAAAGCCACTTCCATTTGAACCCCACGCCTACCTGGTCCAACGTCTTACAGCTGTCCACCAGCACCCCCACCGGCTGAGTGTCCTGCAAGCTCTCCTTCAACTCTCTCAACTCCATCTCGGAAGGAGTGAGGCTGTCATCCTGCCAGCGAGAAAAGAGAGGGCTTGTCAGTGCCGTTCGAGGCCCCAAGAGATGGGGCAATCCCAGCCCACTCCTTCACTTTCTCTAAATACAGTGCCCTGGAGTCCTGAGGATGAGGCGGGGGATGAAGTTTCAAGCCCATGGAATGCTAGCATGCACGAGAGAGGGGGCGATTATGTCTCAAAAACCCAGCCTGATGGAAACATGGCGAAAAGCAAAAGAGTCAGACGGCACTTCTCTGGGGGGCCTAAAATTCACAGAGTAAGTTTCCGGTCCTTTCTCTTCATTCACCGCCAGCCTCAGGATGCAGTTTCCCAGGGTTTTTTTTTTTTTTTACTGTTAACAAGAATGACTCATCCCCCCACCCCCAAACACCCATCCCCCCTCTGACTGCAGTCATTAGCTTGAGGAACATGGCCACTAGGAACAGGGTGCGGTCTGAATCCGAGCCCTGAAATTGACCTGCCGCCCTTTTGACACTCTCCATTTCGCTAATGGGAAAAAGTCCCAGATTCCAGAGGTCCATCTCAGTTATTTCTTACATCAACAAAACAATTCACTTTGGCCCAAGAAGCAGCTCTTTCCTAAAGACACTCCCTCATTCTGTCCAGTTAACTGAATATACCTTGCCCCTTACTATGCTGGAGTATAACTGAACAACCCCACAACACCCCCTCCCCATTAAGAAAACGTGTAGTCCTCCTGACAGGGGACAAGTACCCAGGCCCAGGAGACAGGCTACAGTTTGGATGTAAAACTCTGCTTGGGGCAGAGGGGGATTAGAACCCAGTCACTAATTAGGACAAGAGCAATGTTGGGCTGCGGGTGAGGCAGGCTGACTGGATAATCCATTCAGGACCCCTGCACACACTTAACTGAGCATGGTAGATGAGGCGATCAGCTCTCCCCTAAGCGTGACCAACCCAATTCCTCCCTTCAACAGTGGAGGCTCAATAATGCACCAGGGGCAACACCACCAATGGCAGCTGTTCCTAGCTTCATTGCCTGTGCCAAGAAGGCACAGACAACTTGAAAAAATAATGCCCACACACATCTAAATCAGGGGCCTGAACTAGATTCCAGGGACTGGGTAATGTCTAGGAACCCTCCTACTTTCACCCAATAACCTGACAGTCAGCAAAATCATGTTTTACCAACTTCCATTTTTCACTTGATCCTCTTCCCCCAAACCAGTTACACAACTTTATGAATATCATCCAGGACCCCAGGCAGGCCCTGGTGAGCGAGGTCCCCGGTCAATCGCAGCTCAGCAGACGGTGACTCCCCAACTCTACCGCCCCCACCCCCCCACCTCCTCCTAGCCCCCACTGACCGGAGTTTGCGGAGGAAGAGCCTTAATGTTTGCGGTGTGACTGGAGATGGGCAGGATGTTGAGCTGGTCATCAATTACTATGCAGTTCTTGCAAGATGCCAAAGACAGAATAAACCTAAACAAAGATAAAAAGGCAATTACAGACCCCTGATAGTAAGCGGTCCCTCTTCACTTGGCTAGGATAGATGCAGAACTGTTTTCTCTTCAACCTGCAGTCAGCACTCCCGCCCCATTGGGCCCTGGCTATGCAGAACTTGAACCCTGAACGTCATTTAATCACATGCTGCCTTATTAACATTTCCTGGGCTTACACCTTAGCTAACACAAACCCTCAAAGTGTGGATCTCAGTTTCAAATTCAGCCCAAGGTCAGTTGTATGACATTCTGACATCTATCCAAAACACTTTCTACCCTTCTATCTCTTACCAAGGGTATGGAAAAACCTGGGCAGGGGAAAGAAAAATGAAGAAGCTAAAAACCCTCCTCAAGTAAAACAACGAAACCCCACAAAGAGTAAGGAACATGTCAGGATGGCTTTGGATTAAAATCCACATCTGCAACAACTGGAACAACTCATGAAATATATTTTGCATTACCCGTTTTTCTCAGGGCATACTGCAGCAGTATTTTCCTGAAAAACTACAGATAATAGGCACACCTTATTTCACAAACAATTTTGTAATTAGCCACACAGCTAATTCTAATAATTTACTTATTAGAAGGCTTCAGCATCTTCCTCATTAGATTTGAGACTTAAGCTTAAGTAGGTCCAGGAAAAAAACCCTGTTAGAAACCCAATATGACAAAGTTTTCAAAAGGTCCACCTCTCATTAAATCTTCCCACCACATCCTGGTGTGCCTCAGTTCTGTAGCGCGAATGCACATCCTAGAACAGAAAGCAAAAATCTATGAATAACATTTCAAGGCATGGGACTGAGGCTACTTTGTAAGCTTCAGGAGGTCAGGGATCATACCTGCTAATTCTAGCATATTCTCCCAAGTGCCTAGTACAGTGTCCTGCACATTGTTGGCACTCAACAGATACTACTGGTTGACTGAAGTCCTTTATAAATCACTGAAAAATTTCTGCAATGCCCTGTGGTGCAGAAGTGTATGCTCACATGTATACACTGCATGCACGCATGCATACTTGCACTTAAGGACTATTTGCAATCCCATCTCTGAATTAGTCCAGGTGCCTCAATCGATGTGAGGGCCAAGCATTAAGTATTCAATTGGACCTCCTGAATAATTTCCTAATTTGCTTCTTTAAACACACCCACTCAGAAGACATTACAAAAAATGTGCTTTAAATTAAACGGCATTAAAAAAACATCAAAAAATAGACTTCTGACCCTCACTGCTCTGCCTTCTCAGCCTCTCTTCACCTCTGCAGCAGCACAAATAACCAGCATTTGCAGGCTTGCGTCCCTAGGTGCTCTCAGGTCCCCTCACCAAGGCCGAGAGAACTGCCTTCCCTCCCCTCCGCCCCATCAAGGAGATTCTATTCTGGCCTGCTTTCCACCGCCCCAGAGAATCGGGGGCCTCACAGAACCTCAGGAAACCTAGTGGCCGTGTAGCCATTGCTCTGAACATTGAATCACAAGAGAAATGCTGTTCCGCTAGCCACAGCTCCCTACTGACTTTATTTTGTGTACTGCCCATTTGTCGTCTCTTGCACTACCTTAATGTTTGCGCCTCATTGCTCTCAATGTGTCTCCAGCCCTCCGCTCCCGCCAACCAAGCCACCACCAATACTCACACACTGTGAGCCCCTTGAGAGACAGTGTACATGTCTAATTTCCACCCGCATACTGTTACATACTCCCAGCACGCAGCAGCACTTAAAACAACAATATTACTACTATTAAGTGGACAATTCCTTTAGAGGACTGCTCATTCTTCAGAGATTTCTGACTCCTCAAAGGTGAGAGGTTCTAGTACAGCAGGGGTTTCTTTGTTGTCTGCCCAAGCTGGGGCACTGAATTCACAGGAATAATAGTAACCAGCCCAAATGCTTAAAAATCCAAGACGAGGCTGAAACACACACACAAACATGTGATGATTATGCCGCAACTGGATACTTACCATGGTCATCGTGTACAACTGCTTGAGTGAATTCACGGTACGCAGGAGGATCACCACTGCCCCGCCCCCTTCCACCGTCTCAACGGTTCTAGCCAGCAGGTTTGGAGTCAAAGCTTCAAAATCCTACAAGATGAAAGAAAACTCAACTGGCCTCTTGCAGAGAAAAGGAGATGCTGACAGCACCAGGCACTTGCCTGCCTACCTGCCGAATAGCACAGTGGGGAATTCCCCATCGGGGAACACAGTGAGTACGGCTGGGCCCGCTCAGAGTGTGTTTGTTCCAGACCAGGTCTTGGCTCAGGACGGACTCTAAGGCCATTTTACAGAGAACAGGGTGAGAGCAAGGCAGCCTTTAGCCCAGGGGTGGGTGGGGGAACCTTTAAGGTCAGCTCTCACACCAGTCCGAGCAGGGCTACAGGGACCACAGCAGGAGAGAAATGCTGACAGCATCCCCAGCTGTGGGAATGAGCCCCAAGCTGGCTCAGAGCCAAGGCAGGCGGAAGCAGAGTTTCATCCCCTCCCCCCACGACCACCATCCCAAGTCCATGACACCCAAGAGAAGCACACCAGGAGAAGCTGCCTATTTATAAATAACAAAAGAATGAATATGGCTGAATGATGCCCTGAGTATCGAGCCTCAACAATCCAAAACCAGAAGACCAGGGAAAGCCAGAACCCAGGAATTTCTGCCAGTACCTGCCAAGGGATGGGTCAAGGAACCCAACGTAAAGATGCATGTTTTATTCCAGGAAACATCAGTCCCCAGAAAAACAATTTTGTGGGGGTGGCAAGAGACTCTGAAAGGGCAAAATGCATTTCCAGGTGCGTATGCCAGGAGACATGACATTCCTTCAGGTAACCTCAGCAATGGAGGGTGGAGGGAAAACGGGAGAGCATGCTGCTGGCTGGAAAGCACTTGCCCCTGGTCCCCAGCTGAATCAGACACTCTCTAAAGAATCAAGATCCATTCAGTAAAACATTTAGCAAGAGAAACCAGAGACAGATTGGTACCTGAAGGACACACATGCCAAAAGTGTTGCCCAGGATTTTATGGGTTTCGTTATAGTAGCAGTATCGAATGTTCGTTGCTGCGATAAAGAGCTCAAATGGGTCATCTTGTTTAACATTCAGAGTTCCGCTTTTTATCTTCTTTTGTAACTGCCTCATTCTTTTCTTTCGGTGGCTGCAACAAACCAGGAGACGCCCCCACCAACCAGAAAAATTAATTACTCGAGCCAAAAAGAGCTTCCGAATTTCAGCTCAAACAATGTGCAGATGAAAAGGAACAAGTGAACAAAATAGTTCCCTCTAAGTTTCTTATTTTCTGTCTTATTTCTATTTACCCAAAGCAACCATCCAGATTTCTAGAGCCAAAATTCCCACAAGGGTTACAAACACCCGACATGAGATACGCATGCGCAAAATTGAGACAAATTAGACATTAAGGAAGGACACGCAAATGGTGATTAGATAAGCGACTTTCCACGTGGCTGGCCCAAAAAGATTGCTCAGCTTTATAATGGGTATAAAATAAACTTCCCACCTGAGTCCATATCTTAGTTACAATCTTCAGAATGAGAATCAGGAGCCTGAAGGACAACGATCCGGGCCGTGGGTCTTATTTTCAGATTTGATTAACATTCTGATGTGCCTAGGGGCTGATTTCTTTTTCAGAACTATCTAATCTTTCTAGCCATGACTGGGTGGATTACTGTGGCATGAATCTGAAATGCATGTTTATTCGCTTGGTTGATTTAACTATTTTTTGTACTCTCCCCCAGTGCCCTGTTCAGTGCTCGGCACACAGTAGGCATGCAATTGATACCAATGATTGATCGGTCCTTTAGGAAATTTTCACTTAAACAGGTGAGACATTCCAGGAGCCGGCTGACTCTTGTTCGCCCACTTCCAAAATGTCTGTCCTTCGCCATCAGCCTGTAATCAACCTGGATCGCCATGACAAGCCTCTGATGAGCTGATTCAGGGAACTGGAGCCCCAGCACTTAGCTCTTACATTATAAGGCCCATGTGGGACAGGGATTGGGTCTGACATCATTATTATTTTGAATCTACCCCAGTGCTTAACACATAGTAGGTACTAAATGAACCGCAATTATTATGTCCATTATTATTCAGGCAGAGAGGGAAATGCAATGTAAAGGCCAAAGAGCTGGGACGGACAGCTGGAAAGGGATCTCTCTGCAGTCAGGTACCTGCTAAATCCCAGTTCCTTCTTATAACACCACAGAACCGAGGGTCTGGCCTTCACCGTTGCTTTAGACAACATATGATGCAGGATAACCACCTGCCAAAAGAAGGAAGAGTGAAAGCCCATCCATCCATCCACCTGACCACCTTCTCACCCTCATTTGAGAATGTAGAGGGCAACCAGTTCTTCAGCCCACCCGAAGGCCCAGAAGTACAGGTCTACTGAGCAGGTAGATTCTAAGCAGCCTCCAGGAGGCACGCCAGCAGGGTTGGCTACCCAAAGGGTATTCAGTCAGAAGCCTGTTCGGTACAGAAAGTGGCACCGTTCCCAGAGGGAAGAGTGGGTGGAGCAGCAGCAGAACAGCCCATCCAATGACATCATGCAGGACCACCCGCAACCCTGGAAGTCTCACCCCCACGAATGCTCTGCCACTAGTCTGGCAACTCCAAGATCTATTAAACCTACTAGGTGGATTTGGTCTCACCCTGGAGAACCGCATACGTTCATGGAGCACTTATGGATGTTTTAAGGGCGGCAGTCTTGTTTAGCACCTTCTCCGCACGGGTCATAAAAACAGATTCATGTTTGGTGAGCTCGTTGTGGGCAGGGAATGTGTCTGTTGTTGTACTGTACTATTCCAAGCATTTAGTGCAGTGTTTTGCACACAGCAAGTGCTCAATAAACACAACTGAATGAATGGTGCCGACCTCACAGGAAGTACTTAATACATACTATTACTACTATTACAACAGCTCCAGACAAATGCTGTGGGTAACCTTGTGACATCTTCTTACTTCAGAAGTCCACACAGGCTCAAGGAGGAGACTCTTTGCTCCTACCTGATCTTTTCCGTGGTCTCCCACAAGGACAAAGAGAGTCCTCTGTCTCTCTGCCACTCCATTCTCAATGAGGATTCGGATGCGGTTATCCACCTTTTTCCTCTGCATTTTGAAGGGAGATACCTAGTGGGGAAACAAGGATGGAGAGCATGACCTTATACACATGACCTAACAAGGCGGCAGCAGCACCCAACCCAATCTGAGACAAAAGGGATGGTAATGTCAGGAAAGGAGTCCCACCCAGCTCAGTCACTGGCTGGCACATGTCACGGCCAGGGCCCGTGTCTGTTACTCCAGGTGGCACCAGGACCACCGCCCCGCCCCACCCCCGACAAAAAACATGGTAGGAATTCCCAAAAGGGCAAAAGAGCAAACTGAGTCCAAAACATATGGTTTTCTGCAGGTAAGTGCAGGAATAGAGGAGTGGTGGAGGGAAGTTAACAGAATGGCTTCCTGTTCTCCACAGCAATAAAGGTCCCAAACTTGCCAGTAACATTTATATTTATTTATTTATAAAGTTTATATTTGATTTTTAGCTCTTGTACAAAAAAATTATCAGTGGTATTTATTAAGCAGTAAAGTATTTAGTAAGCATTTAGAACCTTGAATCTAGTATTCAGTGCTAAGCATTTAGTAAAGTATTTACTGAGCAGTGCAGAACACTGTACTAAGTAGTTTGTTCATTCATTCAATTGCATTTATTGAGTGCTTACTGTGTGCAAAGCACTGTACTAAGCGCTTGGAAAGTACAATTCAGCAATAATTCAGTAAAGTGGTTGGAAGAATACACTACAAGCAAAAAACAGTTCCATCTTTGATTTGTTTCCCGGAGATTAAATTAGATACATCCTGGCCAATACTTCACCCTGGATTCAGACTAATCATATTCAACTACAGATCCATATGGTAATTTTTTAAAAATGGTATTTGTTCAGTGCTATGTGCCAGACACTGTTCTAAGCACTGAAGTATATACAAGTCATCAGATTGGACCCAATCCATGTCCCACATGGGGTTCACAGTCTTAATCCCTGTTTTACAGATGAGCTAACTGAGGCACAGATAAGTGACATGACTTGTCCAAGGTCACACAGTAGAGAAGTGGTGGAGCTGGGATTAGAACCCAGGTCCTTCTGATTCGAGGCCTGTGATCTAACCATTAGACCTTCTGCTTCTCTGTCATTAACACATTTGGCTATAAGCTATAATGCTGTGATAATGATGATGATGGTATTTGTTAGCACTTACTACGTGCCAAGCACTGTTCTAAGCACTGGGGTAGAACAAGGTAATCAGACTGTCCCAAATGGGGCTCCAGTCTTTATTCCCCTTTTACAGACGAGGTAACTGAAGCACAGAGAAGTTAACTGAATTGTCCAAAGTCACACAGCTGACAAGTGGCAGAGCCAGGATTAGAACCCTCACCTTCTGACTCCCAAGCCCTTGCTCTTTCCACCAGGCCATGCTGCTTCTAGTTTGTGGTTGGCAAACAAACTACTTGAGAGCAGGGAATTTCTCTTTTGTTTCACCCGTACACTCCCAAACACTAAGTGCGGTGCTTTTACACAAAAGTGTTTAATAAACACTACAGATTTTTGAGTACAAAAAGCGAGCAGTAAAAAGACTGGGAAAGTTTCATTCCCCACTATAAAAGCATAATAGACATGCCTAGCCTGTGAAATGTTAAGCGCTTAGTACAGTGCTCTGCACACAGTAAGCGCTCAATAAATACGATTGAATGAATATGCTGCAAAAAGAAAACAAGTCCCAAGATCTGGTCACAGTCTATTAAAAAATCTTTGTTTCAATGTATGGTGCAGGCGTTTAGTACAGAATTTAGCACGCTGTTAGCGCTCAATTCATTCATTCATTCAATCATATTTATTGAGCGCTTACTGTGTGCAGAGCACTGTACTATGTGCTTGGGAAGTACAAGTTGGCAACATATAGAGACGGTCCCTACCAAACAGTGGGCTCACAGTCTAGAAGGGGGAGACAAAGAACAAAACATATTAGCAGAGTAAAATAAATAGAATAAATATGTACAAGTAAAATAAATAGAGCAATAAATACGTACAAACATATATACATATATACAGGTGCTGTGGGGAAGGGAAGGAGGTAAGGTGGGGGGGGATGGAGAGGGGGAGGAGGAGGAGAGGAAGGATGGGGCTCAGTCTGGGAAGGCCTCCTGGAGGAGGTGAGCTCTCAGTAGGGCCTTGAAGGGAGGAAGAGAGCTAGCTTGGCAGATGTGGGGAGGGAGGGCATTCCAGGCCAGAGGGAGGACGTGGGCCGGGGGTCGACAGCGGGACAGGAGAGAACGAGGTACGGTGAGATTAGCAGCAGAGGAGCGGAGGGTGCAGGCTGGGCTGTAGAAGGAGAGAAGGGAGGTGAGGTAGGAGGGGGCGAGGTGATGGACAGCCTTGAAGCCGAGGGTGAGGAGTTTCTGCCTGATGCGTAGGTTGATTGGTAGCCACTGGAGATTTTTGAGGAGGGGAGTAACATGCCTGGGGCGTTTCTCGACAAAGACAATCCGGGCAGCGGCGTGAAGTATGGATTGAAGTGGGGAGTATGGATTGAAGTCAATAAATACGACTGTATGAATACCACCCACAATAAAATCCAGGAAATAGAGGCAGTGAGTTTCAGAAGCTTGTCCCAAGACCTGTCATTAGCAAAGAAGCAGCATGATTTAGTGGAAAGAGGCCGGGTTTAGGAGTCAGAGGTCATGGGTTCTAATCCCGGCTCCACCACTTGTCAGATGTGTGACTTTGGGCAAGTCACTTAACTTCTCTGGGCCTCAGTGACCTCATCTGTAAAATGGGGATTAAGACTGTGAGCACCACGTGGAATAAGCTGATCACCATATGTCTATCCCAGCGCTTAGAACAGTGCTTGGCACATAGTAAGCACTTAACAAATATCATGATTATTATTATTCCAACAAATTGGTCAAGGGATTCCCTCCCCGTGGTGGTCCATTACACCCTATGCCATCAGTACTGTTATGGTCGGTGTTCCTGGTGATCTTGGGAGAGTCCTGGCTCGCCCTGGAGGCCCGGGGCTGATGGCTAGTCTCCAAGAGGGGTGGCCAGTCCTGGCCCAACGTGAGGAGCCTTCTCTAGCCAGGCGACGAGCCACGGCAACCCGTGGCCCTGAGGGCCGGCCGGGCTGCCACCCACACCACCATGGCTCGTGCTTGCTGCTTGCCTTCCCTCTCCTCCCACAGGCCTGCCCCGACTAAGCCCTCATGTCCTCTTTCATTCAATCATTCACTCATTCTATCGTATTTATTGAGCGCTTACCGTGTACAGAGCACTGTACTAAGCGCTTGGGAAGTACAAGTCAGCAACACATAGAGACGGTCCCTACCCAACAGCAGGCTCACAGTCTAGATGGGAGGAGACAGACAACAAAACACTTAAGGGATCATATTTGTTGAGAGCTTACTGTGTGCACAGCGCTGTAGTAAGCACTTGGAAAGTCCAATTCAGCCACAAAGAGAGACAATTTCTGCCCACAACCGGCTCACAGCCTAGAAGGGGGGGGGAGACAGACAACAAAACAAGTAAACAGACATCCATAGCATCAATATAGATATAATTAGGGATATATATATCATAGAGAAGCAGCGTGGCTCAGTGGAAAGAGCCCCCCCCCCCCGCCCCTTCTAGACTGTGAGCCCACTGCTGGGTAGGGGACTGTCTCTATATGTTGCCAACTTGTACTTCCCAAGCGCTTAGTACAGTGCTCTGCACACAGTAAGCGCTCAATAAATACGATTGATTGTGGGTCGGAGGTCATGTATTCAAATCCCGGCTCCCCCAACTGTCAGCTGTGTGGCTTTGGGCAAGTCACTTCACTTCTCTGGGCCTCAGTTACCTCATCTGTAAAATGGGGATTGAGACTGTGAGCCCCACGTGGGACAACCTGATCACCTTGTAACATCCCCAGCGCTTAGAACGGTGCTTTGCACATAGTAAGCGCTTCATAAATGCCATCATTATTATTATTATTATACGACTGAAAGGATAGTAACTCCGGCATATGTTAAGCACCTACTTAGAGAAGCAGCGTGGCTCAGTGGAAAGAGCCCCCCCGCCCCCTTCTAGACTGTGAGCCCACTGTTGGGTAGGGACCGTCTCTGTATGTTGCCAACTTGGACTTCCCAAGCGCTTAGTACAGCGCTCTGCACACAGTAAGCGCTCAATAAATACGATTGATTGATTGTGGGTCGGAGGTAATGGGTTCAAATCCCGGCTCTGCCAACTGTCAGCTGTGTGGCTTTGGGCAAGTCACTTCACTTCTCTGGGCCTGTTACCTCATCTGTAAAATGGGGATTGAGACTGTGAGCCCCACGTGGGACAACCTTGATTACCTTGTACCCCCACCCCCAGGGCTTAGAAAAGTGCCTTGGCACATAGTAAACGCTTAACAAATACCAACATTATCCCCTTCCTTCCTCTCCCCCTCGTCCCCTTCTCCATCCCCCCATCTTACCTCCTTCCCTTCCCCACAGCACCTGTATATATGTTTGTACATATTTATTACTGTACTTATTTATTTTACTTGTACGTATCTATTCTATTTATTTTATTTTGCTAGTATATTTGGTTTTGTTCTCTGTCTCCCCCTTTTAGACTGTGAGCCCACTGATGGGTAGGGAGACTGTCTCTATACGTTGCCAACTTGTACTTCCCAAGCGCTTAGTACAGTGCTCTGCACACAGTAAGCGCTCAATAAATACGATTGATTGATTGATTGGTTAGTTCCCTTCTTTTCTCCCCTCCACTCTGCCCCATGGCACTTATGTACAGAGCCAGAGTCTACTTATATTAACGGCTGTTTCCTCTCTCCCCGCAGACTCGTTGTGGTCAGAGAACGTGTCCATGTACTGGGCCTACGCGGTCCAGTGTGCTTTCCCAAGCGCTTAGTACAGTGCTCTTGCACCCAATGAGCGCTCAATACATACGACTGACGGAGGGTTAGTAACCGGTATCTGTTAAGCGCCTACTTGGAGAAGCAGCGTGGCTCAGTGGAAAGAGCCCGAGCTTGGGGGTCGGAGGTCATGGGTTCAAATCCCGGCTCCGCCAACTGTGAGACTTTGGGCAAGTCACTTCACTTCTCTGGGCCTCGGTTACCTCACCTTTTAGACTGTGAGCCCACTATCGGGTAGGGACTGTCTCTATGTGATGCCAATTTGTACTTCCCAAGCGCTTAGTACAGTGCTCTGCACATAGTAAGCGCTCAATAAATACGATTGATTGATTGATCTGTAAAATGGGGATTGAGACTGTGAACCTGATCACTCTGTAATCTCCACAGCGCTTAATAAATGCCATTATTATCGTTATTTTAGGGGGTGCCCGGCCCCGACTAGGCGCTGAGGCACGGTGAGGGAAAGAGGGAGGGACGGTTGAGGCGGCGGTCCCGCGCGCCGCGTGACCTTACCTGCCGGCGCGAGCGCGGAGAGCGCGCGGACAAGGCCCTCACCGCGCAGGCGCGCTTCCGTCCGCCCGGCCGGCCGGCGGCGGGCGGGGCCGCGGCACGTGGACGCGGCGCCGAGCGCGCGGAAGGCCCCCGGCCGGCGGGCGCGGGCTGGCTCCCGTACTGCCTGAAACCGGAGAGGCCGCGCGGCCGGGGAGGGGGCGGGGCTCGAGGCGTGACGTCACCGAGGGGGAGGAGTCCGGAACAGGGCCGCCCGCTGGGCTCCGAGGCCCACGTGGGCAGGACGCCAGTGGCGTGCTGACCCGCTCTGAGGAGGCTCTCGATTGTCCTGGCGTTGTGGATTCATTCATTCAATCCTATTTATTGAGCGCTTACTGTGTACTAAGCGCTTGGGAAGTACAAGTTGGCAACATATATATTAATATATAGATTAAGCATATATAGATAGATAGCATATATAGATATATAGCATATAAGCATATATCTAGATGAAGCAGCGTGGCTCAGTGGAAAGAGCCCGGGCTTTGGAGTCAGAGGTCGTGGGTTCAAATCCCGGCTCCGCCACTTGTCAGCTGTGTGACCTTGGGCAAGTCACTTCACTTCTCTGGGCCTCAGTTCCCTCATCTGTAAAGTGGGGATTAAGACTGGGAGCCCCCCGTGGGACAGCCTGCTCACCTTGTAACCTCCCCAGCGCTTAGAACAGTGCTTTGCACATAGCACTTAACAAATACCATCATTATTACATCACCCCATTCCTCAAAAACCTCCAGTGGTTGCCTATCCACCTCGGTATAAAAAAAAACCTCATCATTGGTTTTAAAGCTCCCCATCACCTGGCCCCCTGCCACCTCACCTCCCTTCTCTCCTTCTAACGTTCTAACCTCTAACCTAGTGACCTTGGGCAAGTCACTTAACTTCTCTGGGCCTCAGTTCCCTCATCTGGAAAAAGGAGGATTAAGACTGTGAGCCCCACATGGGACAACCTTGATCACCTTGTATTCCTCCCAGTGCTTAGAACAGTGCTTGGCACATAGTAAGCACTTAACAAATGCCATCATTATTATGTCACCCCATTTCTCAAAAATCTCCAGTGGTTGCCTATCCACCCCGGTTTAAAAAAACAACAACTCCTCACCATTGGTTTTAAAGCTCTCCATCACCTGGCCCCCTGCTACCTCACCTCCCTTCTCTCCTTCTAACCTTCTAACCTCTAACCTAGTGACCTTGGGCAAGTCACTTAACTTCTCTGGGCCTCAGTTCCCTCATCTGTAAAAAGGGGGATTTAAGACTGTGAGCCCCACATGGGACAACCTTGATCACCTTGTATTCCTCCTAGCACTTAGAACAGTGCTTGGCACATAGTAAGCACTTAACAAATACCATCATTATTATGTCACCCCATTCCTCAAAAATCTCTAGTCGTTGCCTATCCACCTCGGTATAAAAAAACCAAAACTCCTCACCATTGGTTTTAAAGCTCTCCATCACCTGGCCCCCTCCTACCTCACCTCCCTTCTCTCCTTCTAACCCTGGGCAACCTTCTAACCTCTAACCTAGTGACCTTGGGCAAGTCACTTAACTTCTCTGGGCCTCAGTTCCTTCATCTGCAAAAAGGGGGATTAAGACTGTGAGCCCCACATGGGACAACCTTGATCACCTTGTATTCCTCCCAGCGCTTAGAACAGTGCTTGGCACATAATAAGCGCTTAACAAATACCAACATTATTATAATATAGAGATGGTCCCTACCCAACAACGGGCTCACAGTCAAGAAATAGAGCACGGGTCTGGGGGGCAGAAGGTCACGGGTTCTAGAGAAGCAGCAAGGCTTAGTGGTAAGAGCCCGGGCTTGGGAGTCAGAGGGTGTGGGTTCTAATTCCGGCTCCGCCTTTTGTCTGCTGTGTGACCTGGGGCAAATCACTTCACTTCTCTGTCCCTCAGTTACCTCATTTGGAAAATAGGGATAAAGACTGTTAGCTCCATGTGGGACAACCCGATTACCTTGTATCTCCCCCTCTGCTTAGAACAGTGCTTGACACGTAGTAACCGCTTAACAAATGCCATTATTATTATTAACCCATCTCCGCCACTTGTCTGTTGGGTGACCTTCAGCAAGTCACTTCATTTCTCTGTGCCTGTTACCTCATCTGGAAAATAGGGATAAAGACTGTTAGCTCCACGTGGGACAACCCGATTACCTTGCATCTCCCCCTCTGCTTAGTAACCACTTAACAAATGCCATTGTTATTAACCCGGCTCCACCACTTGTCTGTTGGGTGACCTTGAGCAAGTCACTTAATTTATCTGTGCCTCAGTAACCTCATCTGTAAAATGGGGATTAAGATTGTGAGCCCCACGTGGTACAACCTGATTACCTTGTATCTACCCCAGCGCTTAGAACAGTGCTTGGGACATAGTAAGCACTTTACAAATACCAGTATTATTATTAAGCACTTAATACCATAATTATTACTCTTCCAAGCACTTAGTACAGTGCTGCGCACTTACTAAGTGCTCAATAACCCCAATCGATAGGACAGCGAGCCACAAACTTCTACCGACCACCCTGGCAGCAATGGAGACTTGAAAAAGGTGCTTCCATCGTCTATTCTTGATCACAGCAAAGTGGAAAACATTAAAGGTATTTATTGAGCGTTTACTGTACTCAGAACACTCTACTATGCGCCTGGAGAGCGCATTAGCCTTCTCTACAGTGATGGATTTGTGGTGAATTTTTACACTGAAAGATTAGGACAATCTTAACATTAATCTCCATTAAAAGAATATTATATTTTACTTTTATAAAACTAAATCTTTTATGGGAATGCTTTCTGAAACTGAGAATTGGAAGAACCTATCTTTCTGCTCCCAAAATTATTGTGCCAGCCCAATCACCGTTCCCATTCTTATAGGATGGCTTAAAGTGGTCTGTGGCAGTTTCCAATCTTTTCTACTGCTATCAAAACCCAGTCAGTCACTCAATAAATCCAGGGTGTCTCAACCAAAACCACTCATCTGGGAAAATTAACACCATCGGGGAAAGCAAGAGTACATGTTTCTGCACTGTTCTTCCCCATTCTCAATACCCAATTTTTTGACATCTAATTTGAAAATCTGCACTACACTCCTGTACCCCTGAAGAAAACAGATAATACAGGAGTAAGGGAGTAAGGAGTATAGCAGTAAGAAATGGCAATTCTTATGTATTAGGACCATTTTCTCTTTTATATCAACTCAGTAGGCATAGAAACAGTGGATAAAAGGTATAAAATGGCCTTGAAACATAAATCTGGAATTTTTTATCATGCATACTACTTGAGGTTTCATACAGTTCTACTTTAAATCAGTCCAAAGGTTTTTTAATCACCAGAGTTCAGAATTTGACATTATTCTAGAATTAAGGGGAATTTACACAGGTATTGACTGTGCAGAGGACACAAAACAGAAAAGAAAGCATGTTGGGAATGACAATCATTTAAAGAAGTGTATTTCCCCATGCCCAATCATTTTCAGCCTTCCCTGCTAGAACAGTCTCGTTATAAACTATATGGCCAGTAGTAATCGTACAGATCTCCTGGTAGGTGCAGAGTTCATTTCTGTAGGGAGGGCTGAGTATTTTAAACAAACTTCATCCACCTGGAACAAAGAAAGTGCTTAGCAAACACCATAATAAGTATTAATTTAGAGCACATGCTCCCTTAACATTTTTTTAATAGACTCGGGGAATGGAGAAACTCGAATAGAGCAATGCAACAGTTACACCTATTGTCAAGTTAGTGATGAATTACGAGAATTTCAAAGCCATAAACAAGACTTGAAGAAAACTGGGTGAAGGGATTGGGGTTCAAAATACCCAGCAATTAACTCCCAATTTTCCCAGGGGGTGGGAGACAATTGCCAGACACCTAAAACTCTATGGCCTATGGTCACTTTCCACATTCCTTGCTTTACTTTTGGAACACTAATTTTAATGGGGGGTTTCATATATTTGGCTTTTTCTAAGCAGATTGAAACAGAAGAGGTCTTCTGTTATCCTTAATGGGCCCTTTGAGGCTCCATATCCAAAATCTTGACCAGGGAAAGGAATAATAGTGATTGTGCTGCTATTTGTTAAGCGCTTACTATGTGCCAAGCACAAGATAATCAGATCCCGCATGGGGAAGTAGGAGGGCAAGTAAGACGATTCTCTTGATTGAAATTGAAGTCTCTTGCAACACCATGACATATACTGGGAAAATAAACAAGGTTCAGCAGCTAATGGTAGTAAAAATACTTTATGGACCTTGGTCTTTAATATCAAGTTACAATTAATAGAAAAATCCTTCAAGTTTCCCAGGAAATCCATGATCCTGGGGATCAACGTGCTCTAACTTTAATAACCAACCTCACTCAACCCCAAAGCTAAACAAATTTAGATACTCGAAGATCCATTAGAATAATGGATATGTTGTGCATTTATAAAGCACTTAAAAGATGTTAAGAATCCACACAAGTATGAGGATGACTGAAAACTCACATTTTCCCTACCTGTGCATTTCCAATAAAATATAGCTTAACGGACTAAGGAATAACTCATCTTAACACTGTCAGTCAGCAGACTAAGGAATAACTCATCCGAACATTGTCAAAGGTACTGTTGCAGTTTGTAGATAGATACTGGTAAATGTTTACATAGGACACCTCAAATAGCAAGACGATTTGTATTGGGTCCAGCTCTCAAATCTTCCATTGCTCCAAACCCAAAGAACTGTTTTATTAAAGAATGTAAATCTGGATATTCTTCAGCACATTTGACTGAAGGTGGAAGACAGATCCCCGAGGCATCCATTCCTGTTTTCTCCCCCTCTGACAATTCATCCACAGAAGTGACAATAGCAGCATTTGTTAAGTCCTTACAATGTGCTAAGCACTGTACTAAGTACTGGGATAGACACAAGATAATCAGGTACTTACAATGGGCTAAGCACTGTACTAAGAGCTGGGGTAGACACAAGATAATCAGATCCCACATGGGGCTCATAGTCCTAAATAGGAGGGAGAACAGGTATTGAATCCCCATTTTGTAGGCGAGGGAAGAAGTTCAGTGACTTCCAAGGTCGCACAGCAGACAAGTGGTGGAGCTGGGATTAGACCCCAAGTGATCTGACTCTCAGACCGGTACTCTTTCCAGTAGGCCAGGACAAAGAACACGGTGACCAACTTCTTGTTCAATTTTTGAAGACTAAGATGAGCAAGCTGCTAGGATTTCTTCTCTGTACCCTATACTGGCATTCCGTAAAAATGGTCTGAACTGTTGGGAAAAAGTAAGGGCTAGATCCTTGGAATTTTTTTCCCCCAAGTGGTAAAAGGATAATCAGGTGTCTGTATGTTTGCAAAGTTCTCCTGAGTCACCTTCTGTACAAATAGCACTTGGTTTTCTTCTTTTTACAAAAGGAATGTTACTGCAGAGTTGCTTGTGAGTTCCCTAACCAACTCCGCGGATGTATATGCACCCCAAAGGCAGATGACATATGGTTGTGGTACATCCCTGCTAAACATCATCAAAGCCTATTATGGGAGGTGCTGGCTAAGAAGCCATCTTGCTCAGAAAGGTTAACAGAGAACCCCACAAACATCTAGATGTACCACAACCACAGACAAGTGAGAAAAGACAGGAACTTACTTTATTTTAAAATAAAACAATAAAGACCCCCTACAAAAAGAAAAATCTCTGAATGTGGAATGTTCTAAGAGTCAATCACCTAACCCTTTTAGTAAAATTACAATTTTGAAAAAAAATCCAGTTTTCTAACAATTTCAGAATCGTCAAAGAGTTGAACGCTTACTGATCAAACTACTGAAGCGACTAAATCTTTATATGAGAAATAAGTATCATTAACTTAATAGCTTTTGCTTAACACGGGATTAAACCAACACAAACTCAAAGTGGGACGTGACAAGCAGCAGCTGTAAATTCACAGGCACATTGCAGTATAACCGACACAACAGCCAGTGTGAGTCTCAACCTGGACAAAGGCTAAGCCACAACTGAACTGGGCTCTGCTTTTCAACCTGTGGCTGTCGTCTCCCTAAGCATTCTCGTCATAGGGTAAAAACAGGACTATGAATAATGCCTCCACAAGACCAAGAACTCGATTAGTGTGGATTATTAAAGACAAGGACATAAGTGCAGGTACCACAGGAATGACTGTTGGAAAACCTCAAAAGCAAAAATTCGTGAGACAGTAACGAAATGACTGTATAACAGCAATCTTATAAGCATGTTAACCATTGTACATCAGTGTTCCAGGATACAATTTTTATAAACATGTTTTATTTGTCTTTGCGTATACCATTAGAACCGAAACTGCTGGCTGTCATTTCCCTTAAAAGGGGAAATCGATCCAAACACATACTGGTGCTTTTCAAAAGATAGCAATTAAAAGGGCGGCAGCGGCAGGCATTTGATATTTTTCTCTTAAAAACCTTCTGGCTGCGGGAAAGAGACATGTGACCAAAAGTGTTACAATTATCCATTAGAGATTTTCATCAGTACCTGAACCAATTATTTATATGACAATACAGCAAGGTCAAGTATTAGTGACAGCTATGTGCATGTCATAAGGAATGATAAATATACAATACCAATCCTTACAAAAAGTCATTGCTATCAAAGAAACTGTTAAATGTGTTCAAAAAGGTATCTAAATACTTCACATTAAATACAGAAGCGGCCAATCCAGATTACATCCCATAGTTGTTGCAGATTCTGTAAAGTGCCAATCAAAGCCTAATTTTTCATTTTGGCTTTGTCATACAATATCAGCTTTCGCAAAGCAATTTATATATATATATTTTTTAACCACAGCGAAGTTTGGCCTGGTGACGAAGTGTTGGTTTTCAGCCTCATCTGTGTAACTATAGGGGCCCATGCATCATTTACTATGCATCCCAAAACACTCCTTGCTCCAAATTTAACCGGAAAAGCAGTGAAATGTAGTTACTCTGCCAAACCACACTCCACAACTTGCAGCTTCCTTTCATGGGAAATATTTTAGTTTTGTCAATTACCATCAGAACAACAACTCTGGGGCTGATTTGCAGATTTTATCCAATGTCAAAAATGAGTCAATCTTGCTTTTTCCAGCCACTTCAAATAATCATGGAGATTTGACCACCCTGAAAGTGTGTTGCTTTTGCTTTAATCCTAAGCAAGGGTGAAGAATCTGAATATCATGTGCAAGGCTCAAGATGACGCTTAGGACAGAACATGCAGAGTAAAAATGGTTTCCTTCCATATCCAGGTAATATAAAGCTGACAACTGGAGTCCTGTCTTTATGGGATGAAAACAGTCCCTTTACAATGAGCTTCCTGAAAGGGAGAACAAATAGATAATAACTCTTCTGGTAACATGTTATGGTACACTGGCCAGTGTGTTTTTGGCGTTTCAACATAATCCAGTGAATCCGTTTAATTCACTTGTTGAGTGTTCATTTGCGGTATCCCTCTGTTGGGTCTTGGAGGACCTCCACGACCTAAAAAACATAAACGGGCAGTTGAAATCTCTCTCAAACACATTTTTTTTCTACACTGCTTTCAACAAGATGTGACCAAAGCTCAGTAAGAATTTGGAGAATATTTGCTATGAAATTGCAGGTCTCAGAACTCTTTTCCCCACGGTTGGCCGTTCTCTCTTCTACGATGACCTTCATTACGCACGCTGTGGCTAAACAGATAGGTCCCAACAGGGACTATTCTCTGAACGAATAAGAATTCCCTATTCAAAAAAGGCTAAAGCCCACCCCAAAGCACACATTACCAAGTCTCTGGGCCTGAAGAGCAACTTCTAAATTGGGTGAGCAACAGCAGCCCATGTGAGACGACAGGTTGTTTTGGGATTTTTTTAAATAAGGTAATTTTACAAAGTTTTACTAGGAAGACAACTTTGTTTGGATGAAGAAGTTTTATGTAAGACTTTCAGCTGAAACTAAATGGGCATTTCCATTCAAGAGTTCCACAATTCAGTACCTAGCTAGTCTGAGAAGGGTAAATGCATTCTTGACATGTGGTCAAACTCAAGTTCCAAGATGGGACTAGAAATTCCAATGGAGTGAACCTAAAAATGCCACCATTTGAGCACTGCATTACCTCGAGGGGCTCCCCGTGGTCCACTCTGTCCAGAGCCACGTTTGAAGTTCTGTTGATAACCATCCTAAAGAAAGGGGGGGAGGGAGAATTAGAGGCAAGATAAAAAATGGTATCTCCTATGTTTTAGCTCCTTCATAGTATCTACCTACTGAGTACCCTCAGTGTTGGCACTGCTGAGCATACACAATCTCACAATGGTTCAGACGAGTGGTCTAAACTAGTCCAGTACTGGGTCGCTGACAATAGGATCAAAGGTTCTTGAAGAACCTTGGATGGTCATCTTGCCCCCGGATAGGCCGTCCAACATCCTTCTTTTTTCTAATAATCGGTTTCTAAATATTTTATATCTGTCTCCATTACAACACTTATGGGGAAAGATCATATCCTGTGCTTCTGTTGTACTTTCCCAAGTAATGCATTACATACAGTACATATAGTAGGCATTCAGTAGCTTTATTCATACCATACTATAGAACACTTGCTGATGAATATATCAAAACTTTTCTTTTGATCCTCTTTCTTGGTCACGCTTCAGAATTTCAATCCATCAGCTACATCTGTGTGCTTCCTGTGTGCAGAGCACTGTACGAAGCACTTGAGAGAACAGATTTACTCTGGTAATGTACTCCACATGCTTGCCAATCTTATTTGGATTTTTCCTTGAATTTGTTTTGAGCTCACCACCTCAAGCTTTGAAGGATGTCCCTTATTCCTATGAGCATGCAATTGGATGAGGTAGTCCATTTTCATCAGACCCAGTCTATCAATCAATCAATGGTATTTATCGAGCACTTACTGTGTGCAGAGCACTGTACTACGTGCTTGGGAGAGTACACTACAACAGAGCTGGTAGACACGTTCCCTGCCCACCAGGAGCTTACAGTCTGGAGGGGGAGACAAACATTAAAATAAATTATGGACATGTACATAAGTGCTGTAGGGCTGAGGGTGGCATGAACATCAAGTGCTTAAAGGCTACAGATCAAAGTGCATGGGCAATGCAGAGGAAAGGGAGTTAAGGGAAAGGACAGTGATAGTGGGAAGGCCTCTTGGAGGAGTTGTAATTTTAGTAAGGCTTTAAAAGTGGGGTGAGTGATCATCTGTTGGATATGAAGGGGGAGGGAGTTCCAGGGCAGAAGCAGGATGTGGGCAAGGGGTTGGGGCAAGTTAGATGAAATTGAGGTACAGGGGGTAAGCTGGCGAAAGAGGAGTGAAGTGTATAGACTGGGTTATAGCAGATCAGCAAGGTAAGAAAGGAGGAGAAAAGCTGATTAAGTGCTTGCCAAATGGGAAGGGTTTCTAGGTGATGACAAGGTGGGTGGCCAAATGCTAGAGGCTTTTGAGGAGTAGTGAAATGTGAACTGAAGAGTTTATTTTAGAAAAATAATTCAGGCAGCAGAATGAAAGAAGGACTACTCTATTTTACTTGTACATATCTATTCTATTTATTTTATTTTGTTAATATGTTTTGTTTTGTTCTCTGTCTCCCCCATCTAGACTGTGAGCCCACTGTTGGGTAGGGACCGTCTCTGTATGTTGACAACTTGTACTTCCCAAGCGCTTAGTACAGTGCTCTGCACACAGTAAGCGCTCAATAAATACGACTGATTGATTGACTAGAGTGGGGAGAGACAGGGAGCCAGTGAGAAGGCTGATGGGGTAGTTAAGGAGGGATACAATAAGTGCTTGGATCAGCATAGTAGCAGTACTGATGGAGAGGAAAGGGGATTTTAGCAATGTTGTGACAGGTTTTGATGAAAAGATGAGTACGTGGGTTGAATGAGTTGAGGATAGTATGCCAAGGTTATGGGCTTGTGGGACAGGGAAGATAGTGATGTCTGTGATTTTGTAGCATCAATCAATGGTATTTATTGAGTGCTTACCATGTGCAGAACACTGTACCAAGTGCTTGGAAAGTATAATACAACAGAGTTGGCAGACAGGTTCCCTGCCCACCGTGAGCTTACAGTACAGAGGGAGACTTTCTGAAGTATCTCTCTGAAGCTAGGACAAATGTTGTTTCCTTGATGAAGTTCTAACCAGAATTTCGTATACCAGGTGTGTAATCCTAGTTTTATATAACTAGAATTACACAGAAAAAACCAAGCATTTTGTTATTACTTGTGGTTACCTCAGCACATGAACAGAGGTGTAAGAGTATTTATCAAGTGCCTATTGTGTACCAAGCACAGTCCTTAACCCTGGGAAAGAAGTACACGAATGAGTTAAGGACAGGTTTTTTGGTCCTAATGAGGCTGAAAGGTGGCGTAAAGCATATAGGGAAAGGTGAAACATAAAAGACAAGGATGATAATAAAAAGGACAAGCAGCAATTGGATTTCAGACTCCCCAAGGCTCCTACCAACACACCAAAGAAGCCATAGCCATAATGGTGACCTTCCCAATATTCTGAAAGTTAAGAAGCCATGCTGCCATTGTTTGGGTCTTTCCTAGGTGCTGATGGTAGTCCCTCAGGTGTGGGGCACCAAGGAGGTTGAATGAGGTGCGGGGGGGTGGCTTCTGCTGCTTTCCCTCAGTCAACAACACAAAGATGCTTTTCCTGACAATGTCTATTTTAATGTCATCTCCCCCTGTAGACTAAGTTTCTTGAGGGCAAGGATCATGCCTACCAACTCTGTTGTACTATACTTTCTCAAATGCTTAGTATGGTGCCCTGCACACAGTAATGAGTGCTCATTAAATACTACGGATTGATTCCTGAATCCATTCTGATGGTACCAAGTGCATCACCATGGAGTTTAGATTACTTTTACTTCTAGAAGCACTGCCTTGTAGGTGTTCAGTTATTTGGAAGTCCACTTGACATTTTGCTGCCCACTTACTCGGCTTCCTACAATTTGTCCTCCCTAGACTGTAAGCTCCTTGTGGGCAGACAATGTTATCTACCAAGTCTGTTGGATTGGACTCTCCAAAGTGCTTAGTACAGTCCTCTGCACATGGTAAGCTCTCAATAAGTACCACTGATTGATCACTGATCAACATGTCAATTTAGTGTCACCTAAAAATCTGGAGATTGTTTCCCTGAACAGTACTCCTTGCAAATGATTTGTGAAAATGCTAAACAAATCCAGCCTCCTGAAGATCTTACTATTCCCATTTCTCCACCGAGAAAAGGTGCTGTTCACCCCGACTTTTCATTTCTAGCTCTATGAAAATAACCCCCCACTCCTCCCCAGAATCAAATTTTAGTAACAACAATTTGTGGTATTTGTTAAGCACTCACTATGTGTCAGGCATTATACTAAGCGCTGGGGTAAATACAAGCAAATTGGGTTGCACACAGTCCCTGTCCCGCTTGGGGCTCAGTCTTAATCCCCATTTTACAGATGAGGTAGCTGAGGCACAGAGAAGTGAAGTGACTTGCCCAAGGTTGGACAGTATGCAGGTGGCAGAGCCGGGATTAGATCCAGGTCCTCCAACTCCCAGGCCCGTGCTCTTTCCAGTAGCCCGCACTGCTCCACAAGTAATGAAGACCCACATTTTATGATTCCAGGCTTAGGTATCAAAAAATCCGGAGGGAGTACTTAGTCCTTTTAGAAGACTATTCAGTCACTGAGACTTGAGTTCTGATTTTACCTCCACCACTGCCTTTGTGACCTTAGGCAAGGTACGTGAGCTCCATGAACCATAAAACCAAAATAATGTTGCGCCAGTCCTACTCCCCATGTTATTACGTGAAATGAGAAGGTTGTGTAAGAACGCATTGTGGTACACCAAAAAAATCCAAATCGCATTTCAAAAATCTGCTTACTCACCCGTTGATAGTTGGAGTAGTCTCGAGGAGCATTAAATTGGGATTGCGTGTAACCACTGTTTGGAGTGTTAGAAAATGAAGGCCGGTAGCCATCATACCCACCTAAAATTTAAGGGAAAAAGTGTTGTCTTTACAGGAATGTGCTTTATTATTTATTGTGGACAACTGAAAATTACTAGGGAAAAAATGTCTACAAAAGTCCATTTTCTCATTAACTTAGAATTAAATTGCTATGATACATTTTCCCCTCTTCCACACATCCCAACCCATTTTGCGACAAAATCTGAACAGGTGTACTTTAGCAAGTTTTATTATTGCACCCAAAAAGAACGAATCGGGGTCAAAAAAATCATGTTAAGGTAAAAAAAAGGCAGTTACAAATCAAGAATTCAAGAGATAATGGTATAAATCTTCACTAACACAAATCCACCCTCTTTTTAATCTTCTGAATGACCAAGACCAAAATGCAACTCAGCCATAAAACATATGTACTGTTCAAATAAATAAATAAATGAATAAAATGAAATTAAAAAAACCCTGAACTAGCATGGATGCACAGAGATTGGGGCCGAAAAATATTGTAAACACAAGTCATTAATGCAGATAAATTAAGATTTCTACCTTTCCAGAGTATTTATTAAATGGTAGTATACATGGTTCAAGGCATCACCCTTCAATACCACTTGAAAATTTGCCTTCCTGAAAGAGAAAGCTAGATAAAGTTGCAAAAATGGCTAAAAACTTGCTCTTTACCTCTGAACCCATTGGCAGGGCCCCTGTATCCATTCATTAAGCCTCTAGTGCCACGAGATCCGCCACGAGGTACACCTCGGCTGTTGTAATAAGGCTGACTGCTTCGTGGGAAGCCCGTATTCTGCTGCGGAGGCTGCTGGTGGTTACCTGCCACTTGGTGGGACTGGTCCTGGGAACCATGGTAGGCACTAACCACTTAAGTGGAAAGCAAACACAACATATCACTTAGATTTCTCTGCCCATCTTCACATTGTCATCAAAAGTGACCAGACTGTCCAACAATATTCTCCGAACCACATGTTTTTCAAAGTCGGGTTCAGCTCTAATTTTCCCCAAGAGGGTTGGCCACGCAGCTCTAGAGGATCAAAAATCTTAGTAGCTGAGCGATGAATTATAGAAATGGTTTGCCTCTTCCTTGGGTGTCAAAGACAGGCCGCTTGGAGGGCCAAGCCTCGCAGACTGTTATTTTCGTGAAATTATAAAACACTATCAATTATATATAAAGGCACAAGCATAACACTCCTACACCACATATGAATTCCCAACTGTTTGTTTTTTTTTTTTAACTCCGATGTATATTTTACAGGAAGTCCCCACAACTGACACCATCAGTAACTAGAAACATTCTTGGAAACACTGCATCCGATTTTCTCAGAAGTGCAATGGAATAAATGGGGGCTTCATTCTGGTACCACCGTCTGATCCCCTATTTTCACCCAAATCACCTGGAATTATACACTCAATTTGAGGTGAAATACAGCTACGCTAATATATTTAGAGTGATGATAGGGTAGCCAACTTTCAATCAATCGTATTTATTGAGCGCTTACTGTGCGGAGAGCACTTGGGAAAGTACAACACAACAATATAACAAAACATTCCCTGCTCAACAACAAGCTTACAATTCAGAGGGGGAGGCAGACATTAATACGAACAAATGAATTACAGATACTAAAATGTAAAGCTTACTCACCTGTCTGGAGCTGTTCTTGCTGAAGTTCTGATTGCTCTACTTGATGAGGTTGGTTAGAGAAACTCTGATTATAACTAGCTTGATATTGATTTTGTTGTTTTAAGGTTTCTGGCTCATTAACAGGAGGAACTGGTGCATTCATATTGAACACCTAAAAGTGGTGAAGGAAAAGAAAATTAGAACATCTTTGCAGCCTCAAATACTATTACTATTATTTGCCAATCTCTAAATAAACATGAGATTAACCATGAAAACTTCTCTATATATACCCCCAAGTTCTTAGGAACACAAGTTGATTTTACTAGTTTGGTGTCTAAGACCTTATTCATTTATTCAATCGTATTTATTGAGCGTTTAACTGTGTGCAAAGCACTGTACTAAGCACTTGGGAAGTACAAGTCGGCAACCTTATACTCAGTGGAATTTATTCAAAAAACGCATATTAGCCTCAAAATGCTCACAAGGAAATGAAGTGACCACAAGAACCCCAGTTCTGTTCATTTACGACTTACCGTTTGCATGGACTGGAATGGTGCTGCATTGACATTGATTCCACTGCTATGGAGAGGTTTGCTAGTTCCAGCCTGGAATACCTGAGGCTGAGAGACAGCAGGAAGGGGTGAAGATGCTGCTGTCTGATCTGAACTTAGAGACATTGAGGCCTAAATATAATGGAAGAGAAGCGTGTTAGCGTTTTCTTAAAAATCCCTGATTATCAATATTCACTTCTGGGTTTATTTCCATTTACAGACACCTTGACAGTCCTTTGTAAAATGCCACAAATATACTATTTATATCACCCTTCCATACGGACCAATGAGCCATACGAAGTAAGCATGTTTTACTCTCCCTTTAACACAATTTTCTTTTTTAATTGCTGAATCCAAGTGTACACCAGAGTGTATATTTAAATCAGAGCAGTAATTAATTGATAAAAGTTAGGTTATGATGATTCAGTTACCTGAATCTGGTCAATTGATTCTTTTTGGGGCCGTTCTGCATTATGAGAAGGCTGGTACATGGGCTGTGGGGCTGTGTACCCCTCACTTGTGGAAGAAACCAAAGGAACCTAGAACAAATATTCAGAATTTTAAGGTCACTTTTCATTAACAAAATGGACCATTACACCAAAACAGAAGCCATTTGGCTAAAACAGCTCTCTGGACAATGTGCGGGGGTAGGGCAAACACAAAGCTGATGACTTGACTTTTTGTCTGCTAGATGACCAAGGCATGGAACCCAAATGAGATAGACAGAAACCTAACATGATTCAGAAAACGGGGTGGGTTCAGTGTTTATTCTTTGTACCAAAACCTAAAGTGATGCTAATTTACAATTAGCCTTTTTAAAGGCACTATCAAAGGCAAAAGGCAACAGCAAGAGAGCCAGCCTCTCCTGACCTTTCTCTATGGCTCCCACCTCCACCCTCTCCTGTGCCACCCCAGGAAGAATGTGGAAGGAGGGTTGTTGACATATCAGAAGTTTCCGGTGCACTCACACAAGTTCCTCAATACCCTCATTCTTAATATGGTAGAAGACAAACTAGCTTAACAGAAATAAAATTTTATACCTAAGCCAACTACTGTACAATTTGAGCATTTAAAACACTGCAAGCATTAGATGAAAACATAAACATTTCCTTCGAGTAACAGGAAATTACTGTCTGAATCAAGAAGGCAAATTTGAAAGAAGAAAATCTGCAGATAACCATCGTTCTACCTGTGTGGCTTCTGGTTGCACAGAAACTTGATTAGGTTGAGCAAGTCTGGACTCAGTATGAACTGCAAATTCAAAAGTCAAAGTTTTTTCATTTACTATCACATTCATAATGTCTCAAAAAATCACATTTTGCATCTTGTTCCAAACAAAGACCCCTTGGAAAAAACACAGGACTAAGAGTCAAGAGGTTTGGGTTTGAGCCCAACCCTGGCACTAGTCTACTGGGTGACCCCGGGAAAGTCACTTAACTTTCATCAACTGTAAAAGACATCAGCTACACTGTGAGCCCCTCATGGGTCCTATCTCATAACCTTGAATTCACCCCAGCACTTAACACAGAGCTCAAGTGATGACAGTACATTTAATTCTCCCATAGTGTGGGGGGTTAATGTTTTTGATGAACTCTTTGTGCACTGAGGAAAGTTTGCCCTCTGTACGCATACCTCGACTAACATCAAAAAAAGTACACAACCACTGCTATATGACATTTTACCCAAAATGCAGACTGAAAACACTTGAGGAAAAACAGTGTATTGGGAGCTGGGCCGTAACAGATCACCAATTGCAGAGGTAAAGGAAATGGAAGATCAGACAACCTGACCTTCCATCCACCTTGGTGAGTCTCTAGGTCCAAGTCTCCTTTCCCTCTCTTCCCCACTTTACTTTCACCTTTCAATTTGGGGACACTAGTTTTAAAGAGAACCTGAGAGGTAAGCCAAAAGGTCAGTATATATTAAAATTTTGGGGGTGGGGAGGTGGGTTGGTAAAAAAAACTACTTGTAACCCAGTCATGGCCTGGAATTTCAGATGTTAAAACTGTTATTTTCACCTCTTCCCAATGTATTTAGCAATACTAACCAGGAGGGCAAACCAGCTGTGGCATGTCCATAGTTTGTCCTGGATTCATGGGCTGTGCAGAGACAATGGCAGGGTCCAGGGTCTGATTTTCAAAATCCAGCATGGAATCCTGAATCAAGATTGAAATCAAATGAAATTACAATCAGGTGTCAAATGATAAATTACCAAATTACTTTCCAGTCAGACCTTAGTTCAGCATTTACCATAAACCCCCACCTGCATGAAATTGTATGGCCCTTGCATTTGTGCCATAAGGTCCTGAACTCGCTGCCTCCTCACAAGAGGGTCTGCCTGGGCCACTGTTGTCAGTGTATGGGGCTCTGGGACCGACGGGGTTGTAGCCTGTGGTTGCTGCTGAAGTGAGTTTACAACCTAATAAGGGAGCAGGAAAAAAAAAATAAAAAATTTGAGATAAATGACAACCTTTAAACTACATCTGCCATAACGCGAAATCCTAGACTGTGACTACATTGCACCGATGGACACAATCCATGTCTCACACAGAGCTCACAGTCTTAATCCCCATTTTACAGATGAGGTAACTGAGGCACAGAAGTTAAACGATTTGCCAAAGGTCACACAGCAGACAAGTGGCAGAGATGGGATTAGAACAGTTACTTATCCCTTCTTCATGCCTCCTGGTGCTTATCCTCATTATCCTTTCCTCTCTCATATCCTAATTTCGTGACCCTTTTTTCTCAACTGTTTTGCATCCCTGCATTTCCTTTTCTGTCAATCTCATCCTCTCCCTGTTTTGTAAACTGAGCACAGAGAGAACCCTCTGGATGATGAACGATTTGAAAAAGTATTCCATGTCTGAAATTAAGATTTCAAGGAAGTGGCTTCCTCTGTTCTCATAATTCACATTATCAGGCATAAAAAGATCAGCAAGTACACTTGGTAATTCCTATTCCACAGGATCACTTAGAGAACTTAAGTTTCTCTTCATTCCTTTATACTGAGATTAAATGTGCTTACCTACACAAAGTTTAGCAATATGCTACCCACGATGAATTGGCAGAAGATATTCACCTGAATCGTAGATTCCCCAAAAAGTGTATTTTCCATTACAAAGCTATGCAAGAACTAAAAAAAAATGATTGGACTGTGGAATTTAGCTTTTGCCAAGTCCAGCTAGAACCAGAAAAGGGTTTGGGGACCACTTCTAAAGGGGTAGAACCATACATGTAAAGTAAGGTTTGGTGCTTCCATACACACAATTGTCCCTGTTGTCATTTGTGACTGCATCCTCTTGCCAGTCCTATTCAATCATTCATTCATTCAATCGTATTTATTGAGCGCTTACTGTGTGCAGAGCACTTTACTAAGCGCTTGGGAAGTACAAGTCGGCAACATGTAGAGTGACGGTCCCTACCCAACAACTGGCTCACAGTCTAGAAGGGGGAGACAGACAACAAAACAAAATAAGTCCTATATAACCCATTCAGGCAACACCACACCTTAAAGAAAACGAAAGGATGATCTGGGGGCTGGGGTCATGGGGGAGAAAAGAAGGGAAGGAGAACAATAAGAGAAATGACATGGCTTAGTGGACAGAGCAAGGGCCTGAGAGTCAGAAGGACTCTCATTCAATTAACACAATTACCATATTGTTCCAGAGAAAAGAGATTCTCCCCTGTTTCAGGGAACCATCCAGGAATTCAAGTGGCACAGTTCCCTTTAGGGAAGGGAGACTACACATCCCTAGGATTTCCAAGAAAGTCTGATGGCTTTTTCGGCCCAATCAGTATCAAGTGCCATAATCTAATGTATCTAAGAGTAGCTGAAGGAAAAAAGTCCAATGTGGACATCTCTGGTGACTCTGCATGTTTTCATAACATTCCTAATCAAGAAGAATGGAGCACAGCAAGGTATTAGTGACTCATCTTGAGCAAAACATTCTACTTCCATTTGAAGACAATGGTAATGTTTTAAATATAGGATTTCCTTGTAACCTCAAGGGCTCACCTAAAAGTAGCCATAGCCTGGGGGGCGGGGGAGACCAAAGGCTCATGAAATAAAAGGGGTTAAGGGATGCCCAGCTTCCAACAAACCTGATAGGGATTTGTAAACAAACTCACAGTACTGCTTTAAGAAGGCTGTACTTTGAAGACTTCCTGAATAGAGAACTTATTGTCTGGTTTAAGTTCACTGTTACTAGTCATTTTACAGAAACCGGACTTATACCTCAAATTAAAACACAAACTGTACTTCGGCATTACCTTACCTCAACCGTTTCGACTGCCCACTCTTCAACCTGTTCCTTTTCACTGCTGCTGAACTGCGCTTCAGCCATAAACTGCCTGTTTACATACTGCAAAAAGGAAGTACAAGCATGGTGACTCCTGAATTTTTCAAAGGAGAATTCACTTAAGCATCTAATGAAAACCAAACCAAATACCTCTGTTGATTCAACTTCACTTTGTTCAGCATATTCTTCTGCTGGCTCAGGTTCTAAACCAAAACATAAAGAAGAAAAAGCATGAGTAAAAGAATCTTGAACAAAAAAAATGAACCTAATGGAAAGCAGCAGCAGTAGCAGCACGGCCTTGTGACAAAAGCATGAGACAGGGTTTGAATTCTAGCTCTGCCACTTGTGTGGTTGTGATCGTGGGCCTGAATATCTCTGGGCCCCAGTTTCTCATTTATAAAACAGGAATAAAATACTGCTCTCCCTACCATGTGGGAAACGGAATGTACTTGAGCTGGTTATCTATATTTAGCATAACACTCAGCATACTGCTCGGCACCCAGTATAAACGTATACTCCAGTTTAGTACAGTGCCTGGCACAATACAGTGCTCTGCACACAGTAAGCGCTCAATAAATATGACTGAATGAATAGTAAGCACTTAATACCATAATTATTACTATTATTACTAATAACCCCCTCTCCCCTCACCACACACACATACACACACACACACACACACACACCAATGAATACACAAGAATACATTTGAACCATTTTTCCAGATAAATCTAACGGAGAGGGCAGGCAACATTGCCACTTGTACAGTGCATTGTATCTGTTGGGAGCTCAATAAATATTACCATATCAGTAACTAACTTCAATATCAATCAATCAATCATATTTATTGAGTGCTTACTATGTGCAGAGCACTGTACTAAGCGCTTGGGAAGTACAAATTGGCAACATATAGAGACAGTCCCTACCCAACAGTGGGCTCACAGTCTAAAAGGGGGGAGACAGAGAACAAAACCAAACATACTAACAAAATAAAATAAATAGAGTAGATATGTACAAGTAAAATAAATACATAGAGTAATAAATATGCAAAAAGAGAGAATTCTACTTTAACTTTATTCCTGCTTAACCGAATTCCATCAATTCCAGAACTGCTTTTTACTTATATTATCATCATAACTATCTGTTGACTGTGATTTCCTCTCTTGTCTCCACAACAAGCTTTAAAAGCTCCTCAAAGGTGGGCATGTACAGCAAGTGCTTTTTGAGTGCCTATTCCTCCACTCCTAACTGACATGGCAAGGAGTCACTACAAGAAGCGGCACATCGACCAGGCAACATGACCATAATACGAACACCGATTCACCAAACCACGGCTTCCACTGACGTGGTCGCACTGCTATACAGCCAGATGCAGGATTTTATTCATATCCATTATGTGGATATTATAAACTGCAAAACCTCCAAGTGCCTATTTTCACAGGACAACGCACAAGGTGACCCATGAAACAAGTGAGATTTTGAGGACAATGAGTCTCTCTAAGACATACTGCACGGTTTTTCCCATTATGAAATAAATAATTTTTCATCCCCTTCAGCTTTCTTCCTACTTCTGGAACTAACAAAAGACACAGCAATTCATTCAAATTGCAACCTGGTTTCCTAAAAGCCTTCAGGAAGCAATCACCCTCAGCAATGAGCCTCAGTTTTGAGACTTCAGGACTGAGAGCCTGTGCTAAGGAATGGATCCATTCGTCTACAGCTTGACTACCTTGTGCAATACCACTCACTCTCTCATCCATATCAGCCATGTTCCCGTTGGTACACCCAATAAAACCAGCCAAGTGGAATGACAAGGAAGCAGCACATTAGGAAGTGCATGGGGAGCCTTCACCTACGTTAGCCAGCTTCAACCAAATCTGGAGCTAGAACCTTTGGCCTCCTGATTCCCAGAGCACTGGTCTTTCCGGGACTAGAAAAACATGGAAACCGAATCACCAGCTACAATTTCCCCCGGTTGCTGACTCTATGACAAAATGACGTTGTACAGACATATCTCTCTATAAGATTGCCCTGTTAGTCATTGTTTCACATCACAAAAGATTTAACAGTTTTCCCTATATAGTCCCTGTTTGCTAATGCATCACTGTAAATTCCCTTAAAAGTACAGGTCCCACAGCATTCTGAAACTAGTAGCATTAGCAGCAATGTCCATTAATACCGTGGTTATTTGTACAAGTCTCAGAATGCTGTAGGATTTAACCGAGGCATGGCTCCAGGACAAAAGGAGAAGGAAGAAGTCCATGAGCTCCCTTGGGATTTCTGTGGGAGGGTAATGTGGGCCTTATACAAACTGCAAGAACTAAAAAAAAAGGGGGCACCCCATTGTTTTGGCTTGCCTTAGAGGGATTGCTTTTACTACTGAGTTCAAGAATGTAGAACTCACTTTGCTTAGTTGGCAATCTGTACATGAGGACTTTGACAGGACTGGAGATGGGCTTGCAGATCACCTAAAGGAGAAAATATATGTTTGGACACCTCACTCCAATTAATTTTATTTCAAAGCACCTGACTTTGCTTTCCACAATTCTTGCGGTATCAGGAATCTTAGGGGTAGGGGAAATTAGAACTCCAAGTTGACTTGCTTTCAAGTAGCACATTTCAAGAATGTGATCACAATAGTAAGGTACCTCTAATTCTCCATTTATTCAAGTACCTAGATAATACCGACACAGACAGCAGAGGAGCAGCTATTCATTCTGAAGCCAACTAATCACCAGAGTGCCTCAAAATTCTTCCAGCAAATCCACCACTGGACAGATAACTGACCAAACACACTCAGCGATGCATTCCCACTTACCCTAAGCCCTTCCATCAATCAGTTCTATTTCCTGAGTGCCTACTGTGTGCAGAGCACTGTACTAAGCACTTGAGTATACTTCAATTGTACATCGAAATTATTTGTTTCTGCTTCCGCTTTTATTTCTATCTTTTCTGTTAAGAGTATAAGGGTCTTGTGGTCAGAAAACTTCCGTGCTTAATGTTATCATCATATCAGCCAAAGCTTTTAGGAAGGGAACTTAAAATCCTCAGTCACGATCCTCCTCTAGTTTCTGCCCCTTCCCAACATCGCCAGGATAGCCTCTTCTCCATCCCAACTGCTACCACTCTGATCCAAGCAACTGTCATACCACTCTGATCCAAGCTACTGTCATGTACCATGTCAATTACTGCATTAACCTCCTGGCAAAACCCTCTTCCTCCACCCTCTTCCGGACATACTTCATTTGACTGCCCAGGTTTTGGCTTAAAGAAAAAAAGATTAAAAAAAAATTTGTGCACACCATGGCTCTCCACTCCTCAAAACCTCCACTGGTTGCCTATTCATCTCGGCATCAAGCAGCAATTTCTCACCATCATCTTTAAGGAAACCAGCTCTCTCCCCCCTCTATCCCACCTCATTAATCTCTTACTACAATCCAGCCAGCACACTGCACTCCTCTAACACTAACTTGCAGACTTTGCATTGCTCTTGTCTCTCCCACTGTGGATCCTTTATGGAACTCACTCCCCATCTTCAAAGTCTTAATAAATAAATCACACCTCCTCTACGAAGCCCTCTCCGATTAATCTCAACTGCCCAAGCTACTGCCACCTGTGCACTTGAATCTGTGACCCTTAAGCTCCTAGGTTCTTACCCACCTCCCACAACACTTGTGTACATATCCTTACCTGGCTGCTTTCCCTATTTGTAGTTTATATTACCGCCTTCCCTGACAGATTTGAAGTCCACAGGTTTAGAAATTCTAGACTAAGCTCCGATATTTGTGTAACACCAATCAAATTCTTAGAACCTCAGTTTCTTGATCAGTAAAGCACTGTCCCAGAATAGTATGAGGGCTAATGGGACGACAGATGTAAACATACTTATAAAATTTAATATTAATGATTAAAAAGTTACTTACCGGCTTCTGTTACTTGATCTTCAACTGCAGGTACCGGGGCTGTCTCCTCTTCTTCACACAATCCATTTTGGTGGTTGTGGGTGCTGTCAAAATAACATGTCTGGAAAATGCGCTCAACAAGTTCCTTTAGGACTTTATCTATAAAGGATTAAGAATTTAAGTAAGAATAAATTAATCAATCCAAGAGAACATTCTGAAAAGGAAAATTAATTTTCAAAATGAAAACATTGCCTACTTTCAGCCTTTCTATGACACAGAGGTCACACTTACCCTCACTGAGGAAAGCTCGTGTTAAAGTAACCTCTGTGAGGGCAGGGATCACGTCTGCCAAATGAATTGTAGTCTCCCAAACGCCTAGTATAGTGCTGTGCATAAAGTGCTCAATATATATAATTGATTGCCCGATTAATTGGCATATATTCCTCACTGATGCCGTGCACCCAGACAGACCACTTCTGCTAACACTGCATTCTGTTCTATTCAGAATGGCTCACGTCGTTGACAGACAATGTTCCCTAGCGGTGTCCTAACCAAAATACACAGTGAAAATACACATTTTGCACCAACTGATATATTCTGTGTGACTTTTTTTTGTTTTGAAAACACAGTCGTTCCAAAATTTCTACAAGTAAACCCATTTGTGCAAAGAAGTAAATTTCATCTGTGGTCATCCCAAATCCAACAAAGCTGAATGACTGTAACATAGCCAGCAGAGGGAGCACCAGGATATACATGAAATTTACATTATCCAGGAGGTTTGAACATTTTACATCAAGACACTAGAGGAACATAATTAAAGCTATTGACATTTCACAGAAATTTTATGAAGCAAAAAGAAAAATAATGGTATATTAAGCATTTACCACGTGCTAAGCACGTACTAAGCATCGGGGTATAGTCAATACAATCTGATCAGACAGTCCCCTCTTTCACATGGGGGCTCACAGGGAACAAGGCACTGGATCCCCATGTTACAGATAAGGAAACTGAGGCACAGAGAAGATAAGTGATTTGTCCAAGGCCACTGAGCAGGCAAGGGGCAGAGCCAGTATTAGAACGGGGCTCTCCTAATTCTCAGGCCTGTATTCTTTCCACTAAGCCACACTGCCTGTCCTTACAGTGCTTACAGGGAAGCAGCGTGGCTCGGTGGAAACAGCCCGGGCTTGGGAGTCAGGTCATGGGTTCTAATCCCAGCTCTGCTGCTTGTCAGCTGTGTGACTCTGGGCAAGTCACTTAACTTCTCTGTGCCTTGGTTACCTCATCTGTAAAATGAGGATTAAGACTGTGAGCCCCATGTGGGACAACCTGATCACCTTGTATCCTCCCCAGAACTTAGAACAGTGCTCTGCACAAAGTAAGCGCTTAACAAATGCCATCATTATTATTATTTATTATTATTCTTATAGTGAATAACTTGTCCTTTCCTCAGTCAGGCAGATCTTTGTTAGGCAGACAGCAGATATAATACTCAACCCATTTCTTACATCAGGCCAGATTTAATGGGCCCTTGACCTTTGCTTGTAGAAAAAAAATTCCATGTCTGCAAAAACCATGCGGCCTGAGCAAAGGCATTTAGTAAACAATAGCTCGCTCCGCATCCAGGCTGATTATAAAGCAAGTATTAACGGCTCTGGTGGTGGCCGGCACTGGGGAGCTAGAAGCATTGTGAACCACGATGGAAAAGGTGGCTGGGAGCAGGAGCACTGAAGCAGTGGCGAAAACTAGCTGGGGGAGAGACTGGGACAGTCTCTTCGTGTCAGAGCTTCCCCTACCCCAACCCTTGTATTTTCCACAATTCTATGGGGAACTGGCTCTTTGTCCAGCCTTGAAAGATAGCTATGGATCGGTCGGAACTTGCTATACAGGCATAAGAGTTTCTGATAACTAACCAATAACCAAGTGACCCTCGAGTTATGAACCCATCTCCCTCCTACAATTTCTCTCCAAATCTCTTGGGAGTTTACACCCGCTATCTCCACTTCCTAGGCTCCCATTCTCTTCTAGATCCCCTCTGATCTGTCTTCGCCCCCCCCTTCACTCCACAGAAACAGCCCTCTGGTAACCAATGACCTTCTTCTAGTCAAATCTGACATCCTCTACTCCACCCTAACACTCCTAGACCTCTCAGCCGCCTGTGACACTGTAGAGCATCCCCTTCTCCTTGAAACTTTACATCCAACTTTGGATTCACTGACACTTTCCTCCCTTGGTTCTCCTCCTATCTCTGTGACTTACCCATCTCAGTCTCTTTTGCAGGTTCCTCCTCTGCCCTCCACCCCCACAGCAGGGGTTCCTCAAGGCTCAGTTCTAGGTCCCCTTCTATTCTCCCTCTACACTCACTCCCTTGGCTTCAGTTAATAATAATAATAATAATGGCATTTGTTAAGCGCTTACTATTTGCAAAGCACTGTTCTAAGCGCTGGGGGGGTTACAAGGTGATCAGGTTGTCCCACGGGGGGCTCACAGTCTTAATCCCCATTTTACAGATGAGGAAACTGAGGCCCAGAGAAGTTAAGTGACTTGTCCAAAGTCACACAGCTGACAACTGGCAGAGCCGGGGTTTGAACCCACGACCCCTGACTCCAAAGCCCGGGCTCTTTCCATTGAGCCACGCTGCTTCAGTTACCATCTCTATGCAGATAATTCGCAAACCTATACCTCCAGCCCTGACTTCTCTCCTTCTCTGCAATCTCACATCTCCTCCTGTCTTCAAGACATATCTACTTGGATGTACTGCCGACAACTCAAATTACACATGTCTAAAACTGTATACCTTATCTTCACACCCAAACCTTGTCCTCCCCGTCTTTCCCACTACTGCACACACCACCACTACCCTCCCTGCCTCACAAGCCCCGTAACCTTGGCATTGTCTTCAACTCAGCTCTCTTATTCAATCCACATATTCAATCTATCACTGAATTCTGTAGGGTTTACCTTCACAACACTGCTAAAATCCACCCCTTCCTCTCCATCCAAACTGATACCATGCTGATCCAAACACTTATCCTTTCCCGCCTTGACTACTGAATCTTCCTCCTAGTTGCCTTCCTGGCCTCCTATCTCTCCCCACTCCAATCCATATATCACTTGGCTGCACAGATCATCTATCAAAAAAACAAAACAAAACAGGAACGTTCAGTCCATGTATCCTACAAGAGCCTTAAGAGAGCCTCCAATGGCCGTCCAACTATCTTTGTGTCAAACAGAAGCTCCTTACTGTCAGCTTCAAAGCACTCAATCACCTTGCCAACCTCCTACTACAGCCCAGCCCACACACTCCACTCTTCTGGCACCAGCTTACTTACTGTGCCCCGATTGTCTATCTCATCACGAACCTCTTTCCCACATCCTTCTCCTAGCCTGGAACTTCCTCCCTTCCACATATGCCAGACCACCACTCTCTCCACCTTCAAAGCACATCAATTAAGGTCACCGTTTCATGAGGCCCCCCCCCCTATATTAAGCCCTCTTTTCCCTGGCTCGGATCTGCACCTTTGGACATAATTCACCCCACCCCAAACCCCGCGGCCCTTATATACATGTCTGTTATAAATGACTTATTTTTTCATATAAATGTCTGTCTCCCCCAGACTGTAACCTCATTATGGGCAGAAAATGTGTCCACTAATTCTGTTGTACACTCCCAAGAGCTTAAAAGTTTTCTGCACATATTAATTGCTCAATAAATACCATTAATTGACTGCTGGACCTTGACTCTGCTAATACTGAAGGTGAGCGTAACTCCAGCATACATTCCTAACAGTCCGCTTTCTTTAGTCTCCTAAAATGAATCTCAATGGAAATTTGACTTGCCAGCATCCTATTTTAAAATCAATAACTTGTTGGCAATATTTCCACAAGAAGTTACTTATAGAGGGAAGGCAATGAGCAAAATAGATTATTGAAGGCCAAGTAGGTGTCACAAGCCCAAGTATGTGATATTTGTTAGGTTTCTCTCCCATTCTAAATCCTTTCCCTCTACCTACACCACTGGCCCAATCCTCTTTCACCTCTAAAAACATATGGTCCCACATTCCTTCATTGCTCTCTCTAACTTCCCACCATGTTGGCTCCTTCCCTGCCACCCAAGTCCTCCAAAGCTCAACAATCCACTCTTAAAGTCCCTTCCAGCTATCACCCTAACTCCCTGCTCCCACTCCTAGCCACACTCCCGGAACAGATCATTTACACACCTGCTGCTTTTACTTCCTCTTTACTCACACAGTTCACTGCACCCAACAAGCACTCAATAAATGCTCCTACTTAAAACTTTTGAGATCCATCACATTCCCAGGTGGGCCACAAGTTAGCTAAAAATATGAAGTTGGAGTTCTTTTTAAAATGATTTGTCCTAATAATCAGCCCACTCAGAGAAATGCAGGGTGTTCTACCACACGGAGGCTGTGTCCTTGAAGAACCCACATTTCGGAAAAATGATTTTATAGAAACCATTGATTGATTCAATGTCAATTAGGTTGGGGGTGAGGAACAGCTCAAAAACACCATCATGACTGATGTTTTAATACAAATCACTGTTATGTCCAGCACTAAAACACTTTACTCCTTTGCCACTCATTGCTCTTTTATTTGTATTAATAGAAAGAAACACAAAGGACTGTTCAAGAAACCTGAAGAAGAGGATGGAAAACATAGCAAGCATAGCAGCATTTATTGAGTTCCCACTTGGTGCAATGCAATGTACTTGGGAAGTACAATCAATCAATCAATCAATTGTATTTATTGAGCGCTTACTATGTGCAGAGCACTGTACTAAGCGCTTGGGAAGTACAAATTGGCATCACATAGAGACAGTCCCTACCCAACAGTGGGCTCACAGTCTAAAAGGGGGAGACAGAGTACAGAACCAAGTAGCAGCATGAAATGAAAAATGTGTTTCTGCAAAACTGGGTGCACATTCTAAAGTCACCAACTAGGCTGAGAGATTTCAGATGTCGCACTAATATTTCTAAGACCCGTTTTGTAAGATGAGCCAGTTGGAGAGAGGAGAAAATTGAAAAAAAAAAAAAAAAAAAAACCCAAAAAACTTACAGGTTGTTCCACACACCGGTTTTTCCTTCCCCTCCAGTAAGTCCCACAGGTGAATGGATGCTTGTTCGTACTGTTCATTTAATCTAAAAAATAGAAGATTTACTGGTTTGTTTTTTTGCTAATTGATGGAAAAAACTACTCAGATAAATCAAAACTGTTATCACATTGAAATATTGGTATTTCTTTAAATCACCAATCTAAAATAGGAACAATCCCCGTTTCCAACGCAATGCGGTACCTCAAACTCATGTCTCGATCAGGCTCAACCAGCTTGTAGAACTCATCCAACGTTGTCAGTTCTTCCTCAGTGAGTATTGGCACTCCATTTAGGCCTTGCTTCAGGTCACTGCGCACTTCGTCATCCCCTAATTTGTCCAAAACGAACTGCAGCTCAAGTACGGTCTTTAAACGTTTCTGTTCAGCTTCTTCCCGCATAAGCTGCTCCCGACGGGCTGTCTTCTTTATTGTTTTCTGAATCTATGAAAGCAAGTACAACTTCAGACAACCTAAGCGGTAAGTAACCTATTACTACAATTGCCAGATCACCTCAAGTCATCAAAAATAAAAGTACAACAACATCCCTTTAACATGGTAGTCCAGGCGTGGGGAGGAGTTGGTTAGGAGGGGAGATGCAGTGGTTTTGTTTGACTACCTAGGTCAAGAGCCACTGACTGGAGGGCTTTTGGGAACCACTGATTTTAGATACCACACAGACTAATTCCCCCCTACTGAGAAATTTTAGCCTTCTTCAAAGTGTGGGACAAGGGAAATTGAATTCTCACATCAACACACCTGCCCTGTTTACAGGAGGCATTTCAGATGTTTCCTCTCTCTCCCAGACCATGTTGTTTTCCTTTCGTCTTGTCCCTCAAGTGACCTAAGGTGAACTACCCAGAGTCCAGATCACCAGCCCTGCCAGCTGTCACACTGTATGAACTCTAGAGCTAATCTAGAGCTAATCAGGAAGCCATGCCAAATCCAATACCTCAACTGCATGAGTCTACATTTTCCAGCCCTACCATGAGAAGTTTACATGTATTTTCAAAACTAAATTTAAATTACACGAGATGTTTGACGGCAAAAGCCAGTTAGGGAACAGAAACAGAAGTGATACTACAAAACTGGGATTAAGAATTCATATGATTCTGACAGCCCAAAACCACATTTTCCTTCCAGTTTGCACCTTTCCAGGGCATTTGAAAGATAAGCCAAGTACACAAGGGAAGAATCGTTTAGGAGAATACGTTGCGGAACAGAAACAAAAGTGATAGTATGAAACTGGGATTGTTTAAGAATTTATATGATTCTGACATCCCAAAACCACATTTTCCTTCCAGTTTGCACCTTTCCAAGGCATCTGAAAAACAGGCCAAGTACACAGGGAATAATCGTTTAGGAGAATATGTTGGCCCGTGTTTCAGATATGTGAGAGAATCCTCCGACCTACAAGTACTACTTAAGTGTTCCCCTTCTCAAAGGTGAAAGAGACATCCTGGAACAATAATGATGATGGTATACTATCAGTTGCTTACTAGATGCCGAGTACTGTGCTAAGAACTGGGGTAGATACAATATAATCAGATCAGATCACCTGATCTGTATGTGTATGAGTGCATGTGCAGATGCATGTGTTGAAAGGAAGGGAGGTTAAGGAGAGGAGCCTCTTAGTCTCTATGACTGCAGAGTCCGGACAAATGCACCACTGTTTTTCTGATAAGCGCTTAGTACAGTGCTCTGCACACAGTAAGCGCTCAATAAATACAACAATGAATGAATGAGTTATATTTAGGAATGAAATTTTAGCACCCAAAGCAATTTCGATTACCAAGGATCAAAGAATCTTACTTTTCCCAGATATAACAAATTTTCATTTTGAGTTTCTTAAGCACATATGGACTACATCCACAATGGTCATTATATAATGCCTACTTACATCTTGGCTCAGAGCCATGAAACTCCTCTGCAGTTCCTTTGCAAATTCCAAGTTATTGGTGACTTCCTGGTACTTGGACACTGCATCCTGAAAAGGTAAAAGTCCCAACTTTACTGGAAACCTACAGGATTCTTCCCTCACCTCCCCATAACTTCACTGATTGAAAGATCGCTCACTTTCTTCTTACAATAATGAAAAGGCAAAGTTAAGTCAAATTTAATATCGTTACCAGCTGATCTTGATTAAGGCGCTCTCCCTTGTTCATTCGATCCTGGTAATCATCAAGTTTGCCCTGATTTAAAAAAGAAAGAAATGGCATTAACCTCTTGCATTAAAGATGGAAAACCAATCCCCTAAATATGTAATGACATTTCCATCCATCAACTCTCATTTCTTGCTTCAGGTAGAACTTGAATGTGAAACATTGCTTATATGAACGAACACAGAATTCAGAGATTTTCTCTATTAATTTGAATGGGGAAAATTCAAGTTGTTACACACCACTGACATAACAAAGCTCCGTTTTGTAGAACAAAATTAACCTTCCACCTTTGGTAATTAGAAATAAATTTAAGTTCTGCTTCCAAAATAGGGCACCTTTTTACTGAGAGCTGAATGGTCTGAAGTTTTCTCCTCTCCGGAAATTAAATATACTATTCCCGGGTTCTCAGTCAAACAAAACAAAACAAAACTTAGAATCTTCATGAATGGAGACTGCCTAGAGGAGTACTATCCCACTCTAATCTGAAATGCCCTTTATTTACAGTCCTAGACCCAGAACAAGTTCTTGAGTTCTCTCCTTGCTACAGCCATCTCCAGGAGTTTCCTCTTTACCTAGGCAGAACCCAGAAATAGCCAAAAGAAAAAAAGATAACTAATGATTGCAAAGAACTACACTGAGGAATTCTTTTGCTATAATTTTTTTTTCATTATAGTGGGACGGAAGATGCGCTTAGCTGAGGCTTACATTAGTCCCAATGGGACTTAAGCAATTTTCCCTGATTCAAACTCTCGTCACACACAATCAATCAACTGCCTACCAAACCTTCCAGCCTCCAGCCTCAACCCTTGTGGCAGTCACTCAAACCTAGCCACCCAGGACAGGGGAGAAACCCAGAAGGCTCACTCCTAAATACCTCTCCCTGACAGAAGGTCAACTGGGAAGCTGACCAAAGGAAGCCAGGTGGTTGAGGAAGGAGCCTCCAAGACACTTTGAGTGTGGAAAATTTGAGACACGCCCTGGGGAGGACACAGAACAAAGAGCGACCCAAGATGTTATCCCACAGGTTTAGAACACCAGGAACTAGGTGGGAGAGAAAAGCATTTTTTGGATTTTTTTAAAAATGGTATTTGTTAAGCTCTTTCTGTGTGCCAGGCATGGTACTAAGAGCTGGGGAAGATACAAGTTAATCGGGATGAACTCAGTCGGGTCCCCTATGGGACTCACAATCTTAATCCTCATTTCACAGATGAGGTAACTGAGGCCCTGAGAAGTGAAGTGACTTGTCAAGGTCACAGAGCAGACAGTTGCGGAGGGAGGATTAGAATGCAGGTCCTTCTGACTCCCAGTCCTGTGCTCTATCCACTAGACCACAGTGCTTCTCCCTCTGAAGGGGGAGAAGCGATCAGCAACAGACCCACCCTGGTACAAAAAGATCCTAAGGGAACACCTGAGAGAGGGTGCGACCGGTACCTGGGACACCCAAAGAGAAAAAGGGAAAAGACCAAAACAATGTAGGCACCAGAACCTTACTCCACAGAAGAAAGGGTCCTGGGAAAAATGTTATAGAAAAGGAAAGGTGGTTTGGATCAAGTCTGTTTGATATGTTACCTGATTAGTACTAGACTGTAAACTCCTTTAGAGCAGGGACCATGTCTACTAACTCCACTATACTCCCCCAAGCATTTAGTACAGTACCCTGCACACAATAATCACTCAAATAGCATCAACTGATTAACTAACAGGTTAGTAATATTTACAAGGTACCCATTAAAACCATATTCAGCTCTCTTAATAGGTGTATCATCTGCCTGCCAGGTAACCAGGAAGGGAAAGAGGTCTTTCCCCACAAGCTTCCTGGAGCCTTTCCCAGGACGGCAAATGTCTGGCTGGACTTTGAATTATTCCCCTGTGGTTCAGAAGGGGCTAGGTTTGAGAGACATGAGGGTGTGATGGCAAAAGAAGGGGCTCGAGACTTGAGGGGTGGTGGTGCAATGAAGGGACCGCCAAATTCTGTCCAACCCAGGACAAAAAGAACTGGAGGGCTTTAGGACCCACTGGATTTTAACAGAACAGGGCTATCCCAAGTGACTCCAGATGCAATTCCAGCCGGAAATTCTGAATTAGAATTCTGAATTAGAGAAGTGGGGTGGCTTAGCGGAAAGAGCCTGGGATTGGGAGTCAGAGGTCACAGGTTCCAATCCAGGCTCTGCCACTTATAAGCTGTGTGATTTTGGATGAGTCATTTCCCTTTTCTGTGCCTCAGTTCCCTCCCTTAATGGGGATTAAGTCTGTGAGCCCCACATGGGACAACCTGATTACCTTGTATGTACCCCAGTGCTCAGAACAGTGCTCGGCACATTGTAAGCGCTTAACAAATGCCATCATCATCATCATTATTATTATAATGAATTAGAATCCCTGGAACTGCCATACTCCATTTTGGTCCCCTGCCCAGATAATCAATCAATGGTATTTTCTGAACACTTACTATATGCAGAGCACTGTACTAAGCACTTGGAAGAGAACATTACATTTTAAATGTCTCAGTACACACCACTTCACCCAAGTCTCCAATGGCTACAAATTTCCCCTTACCAACAGTTTCAAAACTCTCCACCAGCGAGGCCCATCTTTCGTACTTGAGAAGCAGTGTGGCTTAGTGGAAAAGGCCCAAGCCTGGAAGTCAGAAGGTCAGAGGTTCTCATTCTGGCTCTGCCACTTGTCTTTTATGTGACCTTGGGCAAGTCACTTCACTTCTCTGAGAGCCCCACAAGGGGATTAAGACTTCTGAGTACTGCGTGGGACAGGGAGTGTGTCCAACTTGATTTGCTTTTATTCACCCCAGCGCTTACCTTAGTGCCTGACACATAGGTAAGCACTTAACAAATAACAATTATTATGTTGGCTGACTTCACTCATCAGCATGTACCCTTTGCTCTTCCCAAGCTCATACCCTCCGATCTTCAGCCCAAGCTGTTCTCACAGCCCAGAGCTCGTCCCCTAACACCTAAAAATAGCATCTTCAAAGCCCTTCTAAAAAAATCCCATTACCTACGGGAAGCCTTCCTTGATTAAATTTCCAATACCCCAAGTTGCACCATACAACAGTCACCTCTGTTAATTCATTCAATCGTATTTATTGAGCATTTACTGTGTGCAGAGCACTATTTATCAGTCCTGAAATGCAGTTATTCACTGTACTTCAATCATCTACCTCGCCACCATCCCCTTGCCAACCTCCTCTCTTTTCAGCCAGGAACTGTGTCCCCCTAAATATCCAACAGACCACCACTCTCCCCACCTTCAAGGCCATATGAAAATCACAGCTCTTCCAAGGTCTTCCCCAATTAAGCTCTCTTTCCCTACTCCCTCTCCCTTATGAATCACCCTATCCACTTAAATTTGTACCCTTTAAGCACCTGATTTAGTGTATTTTTTTGGTTTTCATCCTAACATTAACTCTGTCATTTTCTTACTCTTCCTCCTGTTCCCATTACCTGTGGGGGTCCACCTGCCTCCCCTATTAGATTGCAAGTCCTCAAAAGGAAGAACTCTCTGATTTCTGAGGCATTAGTAATGAAAATATTCAGTCTATACACCACCCTACAAAGAGTAAGGAAACCTGATTGTTATTTTACTGTATGTGTGACAGGCCAACAATTCATAAAGCTGAAAAGTAATCACCCAAAAAGTGTTCCCTATATAGAACAAGGGACTCCATACGGTATAGCTACCCATAAACTTATGTCAGAAGAGTAGGGTTAGTGCTCAGTAACTCAGGTTTACTATAACACACGATTTTACAGGAATCTAACCTCACCTTCTACAACAGACTGTATATAACAAAATATGTTGGGGCAGATGTCAGCAGTAATCACTCTATACGTTGCAATGTTTTCTTATTTGTGATTCTGTGCCAGAAAGTCCCGCTTCCCAATTACCTAACTTTGGATACCCAATTCTGAAATGCATTATTTTTTAAACCCAAATGTGCTGGGGTGAAACATTTAGAGAAGATAAAGGGGCTTTGCAGGAGAAGCCTATGAGGTGAAGTAAGGTGGGAGGAGGGAGGAGAGAGAGGACCTGCTCGCACTAGCTTTCTCTGATGGATTGCCAGCTCGTTTTCCAGGCCAAATGTGAATGAACTGTGGGGAAGGAGAGAGGAAGGACCAAGCTGTGAGGACTGTAAGGCAGCAGTCGATAATCGGGACCAGAAAGATTCTCCCAGGAAGGATTTTTCAGGTCACATGAGACTCCAGGATGGTGAGTGTAGGATTAGCGAGGTCTGCTCCAGTTCCGCCACAGGTCTCCAGCCACCCAAGACCACAGGCACATCAGGCCTGGAGTGGGAAGCGCCGATGACTGGCCAAAGGGAGTGACATTTTTCTCTCCAGGCCAACATTTTGATTGATAAAAATGAATAAGTGCATATGAGGATAAAAGAGGTTTCTCTGTACAGGATGCGCACACCAAAAGGTTCTTGCATAACACATATCAATTTCGTTGCTATGTTCAAAATCTGAAACATTTTATTTGTGAAATCCATCATTCACTTATTTATTGCCTACTGTTTGCAGAGCACTGACTAAGCACTTGGGAGAGTACAGTATATGTGTTCCTGGCCCACAAGGGGCTTACAGTAGAGGAGGAAACAGACATTAAAATTAATTATAGAGTTATGTGCACTAGTGCTGGGGATAGGATAAATACCATAAGTGCATAAAGAGGACCAGAACCAAGTATACAGTTGGGACATGGTCCCTGTCCCGACATGTGTAGCTTTACTGAAACTCTTTTCAAGGAGCCCTCAAACCCTGAGAACTGCCTATTCTTATTGGCTAGGATGTTTTCTTTTCCCATATCATCTTCCAAGTGCAGAGTTGGGAATTAGACACGGTCCCTGTCTCTCAGGAGGCTCACAACTGTGTAGTCTTCAATAACAGGTCAGACACAGTCCTTGCTCCACATGGGGCTCATGGTCTAAGTAGGAGGGAAAACAGGTAATGAATCTCCATTTTGCAGTTGAGGAAATTGAGGCACTGAGAAGTTAAATGACTTCCTCAAGATCACAAAGCCGGTAGATGGAGGAGCGACATTAGAATCCAAGTCTTCTCCCAGGCCTGTACTTTTTCCACTAGACCACACTACTTCCCAGAATATTCAACTTTAGCTATTTCCAACAGACACATTTGTTCTTCCTGTAATACCACTGCACTCCCTCCTACTCCCACTATTTGTAAATAATTTTTATCTGTCTCCCCAAACTCCCTGAGGACAGGATATAATATCTTCTGTTGGACTCTCCCAAGGTCTGATTACAGGGCTCTCCATTCAGTTGGCACATAGAAAGTGTCACTGATTGATTAGCAAAGAATTCTCTCTCTAGTGGAGCATTTTAAGAAGTTGAAATGTAGTACATTTAGCTGGGAGGAAAAATAAGAAATTCAGCTGGACAGCATAATCATAAGTAAACTGGGCCACCAGTTTACAACCAGTAAACCAGTTCCAGTTCTTACCACAACCACAACCAGTTCTTACCATGAGAAATTGTCTATTTAAATTAATTTTATTGACTTTCTAATTAGGTTGGAATCTCTAGAACACTACATTAAAAAAGCAAAAGCAGTAAGAAATATTACATTCGAGGTTTTTGCTTAGAACTGGAATCCTAAGAACACTCCTCTTGCAATACCAAAAATCTACCAAGATCTACCAAAAGTGCTACCAAGATCAATCCTAGAAGGAAAAAAAAATTATTAATGGAGAGTTATGGCCCAAGGCAAGGCAATCTCTATATACAGAATGGTCAACCTAACGCCTCATTCCTAATTTGCGGAAAGGGAAAATGATAGGAGCTCCACAGCTCTAGTACTGCGAAGCTCTGATTTAACTGAACTAAGTGAATGGTTCCAGAAGTTAATGAACTGCCCATATTCCTGGTCAAAGGTGAAAACATTATCTTTCAAATGGTTCTAATTCCATGAACAGGTCCCTGTGTAAAGAACATCATGTTTGGCCATTTAGGGCTTAAATGTATTCGGCACTTGAAAAAACAGCTATTCTTTGGGGTGGGCGGGGGGGAAGGGGGAGGCGTAAGAGAATATGCTGGAACAATTAGGTCAGACATCCAAGCAGGAATCCAGAACGATAAAATTATCTTCCTGCTAAACACCTGCTGCAGGCCCTTGGAAATAAGTGAAGGAACCAAGGATGCAAACGATGAGAGACAAGACTGGCATGGGATGGAAAATCCTGGGACCAAACCACACCCCCACCCCGCAGTTCCTCCAAGTCAGTCCACCTTTCTAAACCTGGGACGCCTGAAAGAGAAGCGTCCCAATACCAACCAGAAAGAGAGAAAGTCATTGCTCTGCGCTCAGTAAGCGCTCAATAAATATGACAATGAATTTTCAGGAGTCGCTGCAGCATGAACACGGTTGCACGGTAGGGGAGATCAGCTGCCCTCTCTCCTCCACGGCCTATCCCTTGCTCTGTGGGCTCTGATCATTATATGTCAAAGTCCACCAATGCTTAAAATATTCCATTTCCGAAACAGGGATCAGGATGCCCTGCTGGCACATCCATCAGCTCTAGTTATACCATCACACTGCCACCTTTTGACTTTTTCCTCTTGGATTAACAAACTTCATCCACTCCAACTGGGTTTTATTGTTATCAATATAGCCTGTGCCGATTGAAAGCCAGGAAAGGCAACTGCAAGGAGTCTCCCAAGTTCCATGGTGCTCATTAACATGAACATGTGTTGCCTTTTTAAAGTCTAAAAACTTCCTAGAAAGTCCGCCTCAACTATCTAAGTTATTCACACAATTGGGAGCAATTTCAAAGAAAGGTCAAACGTATTTCCTAGATAATTCCTTACTAGGTCACATACTATTCATTTAGGTCTACCCAGAAAACTCAACTAATTTACCATTCAGAAATTCTTAAGACTGTCTCCTAAAGGTAAGTGAAAACAAAAAAACTCAGGACCATTTAACACTAGTTAATGTTTCTTTAAATAGCTTGGCCAAGTTTACCACTCAAAAAGACTTTTCCTAAAAGCCTGTCATTCCCATTCTACCACTCTGTCCACAAAAATGGGCAAGAAAATCAAACTAATTAGCTTGCTAGGAAATATCAATTTTAAATAACCATGTATTTAAACTGTTCATAATGGCCCTGACCATTTAAACTATTTTTAAACACATCAAACATCTCATGTGTACTAAATCCTCTCTGTCACCTTAAAGGAGCTAAAAAGCTAATAATCTTGGCCATTTTTAAGAAAGCAGCACTACAGCTTCTTTCACCGGGCCAAGGTGAATGCACAGCATAAAGCAATTTTGCCCTCTGCATTGCAGCTAAAAAGCTATTGTAACTAAATGCACATGTTAACAGAGGGATTTTTAACTGTCCAGCAAAGGCTCAATTTTCAGTTTTTACAAAGACTAGCCAATTTTATGGAAACCTCTATGAAAAAGTAGCATTTTTTACCATTTACTCCAGGACCTAACATTACCAGTTCTACAAAAAAACTGCAATAAGAATTTTGCCTGGCACTAGCACACTGCAATGCCCTGGCAAGAGTAGGTGTTTACCATCTCCCCATCTTTTCATTCACTCGCTGTTAGCTGTAGGGTTTCACTAGCACTCATATTTAAGGTCATGTAAAATTAATCAATACTAACTTTCTCATTTAGCATCTGTTCTTACTTTAGTTAGCTCATTCCATTGCTCTGCTCTTCTTTTCAAGCATAACATTAATGTTTCATCACCTGAACTAATTTTGGTGGCTTACGACTCAGTTGTAGGTAAATCTGCTGAACTTTAATAGCAAATACTAGCATGCTAAAATCTAAGTGTCACAGTGTCTTGTCTATTTTGCATGGGCCTACATTACACAATGTTCTGAACATCCTCTTTTCCAAATGCCTTATCTGAAAAGCTACCTGCTTTATAGAAAATAGGAAAAACACCAGCTATATGTGGTTTTCACTGATTAGGTGAGTCCTATATTTTTCATTAAGTCTGAGACTGAGAAGATTTGTTTTCTTTTAAGCCTTTAGGGGATCTAGGTCTTAAGGACACCGAGAGTCATTGTGGATAGGGACTGAGTCCATTTATTGTTATATTGTACTCTCCCAAGTGCTTAGTACAGTGTTCTGCACACAATAAGTGCTCAATAAATACAACTGAATGAACTGATCAGAATTTATTCACTGATGAGCACAATACCTGGATTTTCAGGTAGAAATGCTTTTTAAGATAGAAAGATGATCTTAATTCTAGTTTTGAAAAAAAAGGGGGGGAATCTAATGATTAACTTAATTTTATCCTAAGGATAAGTTATACATCCTTTTAGGTTGAAGTGAGTCTATCTGAACTGTGCTGAGGCTACAGTGAAAGGACTGGGCATTGCTAGTGGAACTGGAGAATTTCCTGAATTCTGAACCAAAACCCGGCCCAAACTCTCGAAGGAGGATCAGAATCTCTCCACATCCAAGGCCTGTCGAGCCACACACCTCAGGCAGGCTTAGCTTAACTCCACTGAACTCACTCACAGGACCCCCTGGGACCACAGCTGAAACGAGCAGCATATAGGCCTCACCAGGAGTGAAAAGTTTCTCTTTAATGTGGAAATGGGTGGACAAGCATCAGAGGGTTTTGAGAAGTGGGGAGATATCCACGTAGGCTTTTAAAGAAATGGTTCAGCAGCCCCCAGATGTAGTATCCATTCAGCTGTTGCTCTGGGGAACTCTAATCTGGCTTGGTTTTAGGCAACTCTAGAGATCTTCAGACACAGAAGGTCAATCCAGCTGCTCCTTGGTGGGGGAGGGAAAGATTTAGTTAACGTGGCACAGCTGAGGCAACTTTGCACATGTACAAGTCTGTTCTTCAACAGCTTGAGGGTCTAGGAAGAAACAAATTGCTCGAAGTGAGAGTTAAAGTCCTAACTAAACAGGAGAAGAGCCCAGAAAGGCCAAGGGCTTGTCCCTCTGGTAAACAGTGACCATAGAGAATTGGATCAATCAATGGTGTATTTATTGCACACTTACTGTGTGCAGAGCAAAGTTCTAAGCGATTGAGAGAGCAGTATATTTAGCAAACACAATGCCTGCCCTCAAGCCTACAATCTAGTTTAGATTTACATTTAGATAGAGGAATCAGCAGAATATAAAGATATGCAAATTACTTATTTGTATTAATGTCTGTCTCCCCTTCTAGACTGTAAGCTCACTGTGGGCAGGGAATGGTTACTAATTCTGTTGTATCGTACTTTCCCAGTACAGCGCTCTACACACAGTAAGAGCTCGGCATGGCTCAGTGGAAAGAGCCCGGGCTTGGGAGTCAAAGGTCATAGGTTCTAATCCCAGCTCCACCACTTGTCTGCTGTGTGACCGTGGGCAAGTCACTTCACTGAGCCTGTTACCTCATCTGTAAAATGGGGATTAAGACTGTGAGCCCCACGTGGGACAACCTTGATTACCCTGTAACCCCTCAGCGCTTAGAACAATGCTTTGCACACAACAGATGCCATTATTATTAATAATAATAATAATAAAAATACCTTTGATTGTAATTAAGTGCTATGGGGGTAGATTAAGTATCACAATTCTTGGAGGGCATAGACACAAATGTATAGGTAACCCAGAAGTGAGGGAAGAATACAATGGTGAGATGTAGCAAGCAAACACTTCTTGCAAGAGATATGATTTTTGTAGGGCTTTGAAGGTGGGAAGAGTGGTGGTTTGCTGGATATAAAGGGGGGAGGTTTTCTGGGCAAGGGGTTGACAGCAGGATATAAGGTCGAGGACCAGTAAGTGCCAGTGTTATATGAGCAAAGTGTTTGGCCTGGATTGTATTCTGAAAGAAGCAAGGTTAAGCTTAAGGGGGAGGGCTGATTGCTTAAATTCAGTGGTGCGGTGTTTCTCGTTGTGCGGTGTTTCTCGTTAACGTGGAAATGGGTGGACAAGCATTGGAGGGTTTTGAGGAGTGGGGAGAGATACCCACACAGTGTTTTACAAAAATGGTCTGGGGACCTTGGTGACATCTGATCTCGGGGGGGTGGAGGGGGGTGGTAAGGGGGAGGGAATGCTGGAGGCAGGGAATCAACAAGGAGGCCGAGGCAATAATCATGGTGGGATACTACAAATGTGTGGACCAACTGTGTTCCAACGCCTGGCAAAATGCTTTACACAAAGTAAGCACTCAAATACTATTACTATGAATCGATGGTATTTATTGAGCGCTAGATTGTAGAGCACTATACTAGACACATGGGAGAACACAACAGAATTAGACACCTTCCAAAGCCATAAAGTCACTTAACTTCTCTGGGCCTCAGTTACCTCATCTGTAAAATGGGGATTAAGACTGTGAGCCCCAAGTGGGACAACCTGATCACCCTGTATCCTCCCCAGCGCTTAGAACAGTGCTTTGCACATAGTAAGCGCTTAACAAATGCCATTATTATTATTATTATTATTATAACAAGTTTATAGTCTAGAGCAGCATTGTGTAGCGGATAGAGCATGGGCCTGGGAGTCAGAAGGTCATGGGTTCTAATCCCAGCTCCGCCAATTATCTGCTGTGCGACCTTGGACAAGTCACTTAATTTTTCTGTGTGTTACCTCATCTGTAAAATGGGGACCGAGGCTGAGCCCGACGTTATCTCACATGTCGAACCCAATTTGCTCATATCCACCCATGAGATCAGTACAGTGGCTGGCACGCAGCACTTAACAAATACCATAATTATGATTAGAGGGTTAGACAAGCATTGGAGGGTTTTTTATTTTTAATAAAAATAAATAACGTTACAGAGATGTACTATTACAATCGATGAGTGGCATTTCAGTGCTTTCTGTGTACACAGCGCTTGGGGGAGTACAATACAAGAGAACTGTAGGCATGCTCCCTGCCCACAAAGAGCTCACCACCCGGAGGGGCAGCCATTTGGATGGACTGAAGGTAGACACGAGAGACTTTGGTGACAGACTTATGGGGGCTGAGGATAATACCAAGGCTACGGACTAAAGACACAACCCACATGACCTTGGGCAAGACAATTAGCTAATCTGTGTCTCAGTTTGTTCATCTCTAAAATGGTATTTCAATTCCTATTGTCCCTCCTACTTAGACTATGAGCCCCATGGGACAGGGACTATGCCCCTGACTACCCGAGCTTGGTAACATGCTTGGCCCATACCAAAACATTTACCATAACAAGGGGCATACATAGAAGCTTGAGGATAGACACCTCAAAAACAGAAAACTTTTCTATTCACAGCGAGTAGTAATTTATTATATGTTATGTAGGCCAAAAATATCAGGTTCAAGTACAGTGTGTATAAATTCAAGGATGAGGTCTATCATGGACAACTGGTGGGAAGGTGAAGGGCAAAAAGAAGTCTGTTAAGGATGTTAGATAACATCTTCTATTAGGATAGATAGGTTCTAATACTGGCTCCACCACTGTCTGCTACGTGACCTTGGGCAAATCATTTCACTTCCTTGTGCCTCAGTTACCTTATCTGCAAAAATGGGGATTAAGACTGAGCCCCATGTGGGACTTGGACTATGTTCAACCTGATTAGCTTGTGCCTACCCCTCCACTTAGTTCAGTGCCTGGTATATAAGCATTTAACAAATGCCATGTTAAAAAAAAAAGAAAAAAACCAATAAAATCCCACCTCAATTCCTACCTCCCCATTCAAGTCAATCCACAGCTGTTTTTAGCTCCTGGGTATATATCAGTTTTATTCCACCGATTTATTTATTTATGCTTTTATTGTGACCAGTTGTCTGTTTCCCTTCCATTTTCACCGTGTGCATTTTCTGTGTCCGCTTCTCTCTCGCATTAGACTATATGCATCTCGAGAGCAGGGACCAGATCTTCTACTTTTGCTGTACGTTGCTAAGCACCAAGTGCAGTGCTCTGCACACAGCAGGAACTCAGTACATACTGATAATAATACAAAGCGTAGTAATTGAGATAAAATTCAATGTAAGTTTGTCCTCATGGCCCAAATACTCAAACTTCAGTTTAATGTTTTAGAACCTTTATGAGATGAACACCTAAGATACAGTACTCCATTTTAAAGTTTTTAATTCTTAATGTCTCAATTAGGGCATGTGGCACATTATGCTGACAAAAGCAACTTGCGGAAAATTCAGTTAGTGACATTCACTACACAAAGGGCACATAAAAAAGGCAGCCCCAAAATGATGGGTCCCAGACCACCAAAATAGCTCATACACATTTGGTTGCCAGTTTTAAGAAGCTCCTCCACATATATGTGAACACCACAAACACATTTATAAATGCTTGTCCTTCACATTTGAAAGCACTTCTGTTTGGTGAAATTCACCTATGAATGTGTATAGTTGAATGACTACTAAGAAGCTTTAGATTGCACCCAGAAAAATCACCTCAATCCAAACATGTATTAGCCAGTCTGTGGACTATCCAGTCCCTGGTTTCTTTCTTATTGGCATCACTAGAGTTTAGACATTCCACTATCAATGCTACCTTGAGCAGTTATCTCCAATGCCACGCTGAACTGTTTAGATATTTTTTTTTCCTCAATGACTTTGCCAAAATAGTCCCTCTTCAGCCTGATTTGCTTTTATCCTCCATGCTGCAACTACAGTTGTTTCAGAGTTACAGTTCTGGATTTTATACAAATATCACTTTGTACATCTGCACAAGTTTAAGCTTATTAAAACTATTTAAGTTACTGCAAGGACTATGGCGGGTGTTTGATGTACACCTGACTGTGGATTTGAGCAAATCGTGCTAATCCCAGTTCTGCCACATGTCTGCTGTGTGACCTCAGGCAAGTCACCTAACTTAGTGAAGCACTGTGCCTTCGGCTACCTCATCTGCAAAATGGGAATTAAGACTGCGCCCCAGGTGGAACATACACTGTGTGCAATCTTATACCTATTCCAGCACTCAGTACAGTGCTAAGCCCAAAATAAGCGCTTGAATACCATTTTAAAAATAGCAGTTGTCACACAGAAATATTTACTTTACACTTAAGTCATGACAATGATCCTTCAATTAAGACCAGCTTTACTATTACTCAACTTTAACCTTTCTGGACATTTTCATCCTGACATCTCCATCCATTCTGTAGCTTTACTAAGATCCCCATTTCTCAACTATGCTTGCATTAACAAGAATCCTCACAACCAAGGAAACTGCAAAGTTTGGTAGTTGCACAGATTTTATTTTACCAAACAGGAAAGCTTCCATTTTAAAAAGAATTGGGAATATGTTTAGTTCACCTAGTTTGGCAGTGCAGCAAGACAACAGTTTTAATTTCATTTTTATTGAGATTTCAACTAGTTTCCCATTAATTTTCTTTCACCCAGCTTTTCAGCCATAGTTCTTAGGACAGTAGGAAGGCCCTTTTGGGTATCAGACAACAGTCCCTTGAGCCCACTGTTTCCCCTGACGGTGGTAACCAAGAACGCTTGGTGTGATGATCTCCCTGCCACCCACTCTAGTGATTAGAGATGTACCCGTTTTACCATTACTAACCATTTTTCAGAACGTCTATTCATTCAATTGCATTTATTGAGCATTTACTGTGTGCAAAACACTGTACTCAGCGCTTGGGAGATTACAACAACAAAACTGATACATTCCCTGCCCCAACGAGCTCACAGTCTAGAGAGCAAATTGGGTCCCATGTGAGGCTCAGTCTCAATTCCCATTTTGCAGATGAGGTAAATGAGGCACAGAGAAGTGAAGTGACCTGGCCAAGGTCACAGAGCAGACAAGAGGTGGGGCCAGGATAAGAACCCACGACCTTCTGACTCCCAGGCCGGTGCTCTACCCACTACACCATGCTGCTTAATTTCTTAACTCTTCACATCTCTGGTTGTCCGTTCCACCCACTGATGGGCAACCTCCTCTAAAAGGAGGTACACTAGGCTACTGGTTGCCCCAATGGGCAACAAGGTACACATCTGGGGTGGCACCAGTACTTTCAGGTTTGCAGTCCCTTCAAGGTTTGAAGTGGCCACTGGAGAGATCTCAGATGTCAATCTAGGATTTCCAGCCACAGTCTCCTCCTGTCCCTTTTGATGGGAAGACTGCACATCCGAGGGGGCCCAGAACTGGACTGTAGATCTCCTTGCTGCAGGTTATGGTTTCACAGTAACAGTGATAACTGAACTCTGGTTGTGTTCCTTAGGACGCACCCATCCGGTCAACTCTCTTGGAACATTAAATGTACTCCCACAATTAAGATCAACAAGCATGCCCCCCCCACCCAACCAAAAAAAGAAGTTTGGAGAAGGTGGGCTTTTTATCATTTTCCATGGTTACAGGAGAGGTTTACACTTGATTGTTTATAGTAAAGACACCCACTTAGTTTTTATATAGGAATGAAGGAAAAAGATGTGATAAGGAAATATGTGAAAGGTCACAGAACACTAGGCCCTTCATCAGTGATCATTTGTCATTACGGTAAACGTTCTTCACATCTGATTATAACCAGATATGCCTTAAAATCCCGATAATTTTTTTCCCCCAAGAAAACCGGTAGATTTAGAATTAAGTTGTCACGGGTTAAGTACACGGGCATGTCCCTCTCTGTTCTTAAACTGATTCCCGTGACACCCTAAATTTAACGGCTCAAGCCCTCTGTCTAGTAATGGGGCAAAGTTATTGTCTTCACGCTCAATGAAGGAAATGGTTAAGATGGAATCCTGGAATCTGAATTGGGGGAACTTCTGAATTTTTTTTAAAGGACCACCCAGTGATGCCACTTAAATAACGAGGCGGAAACCTCGTCTCCAAAGTTCCCAAGCCTAACGCTGGCATCGTGGCTCACTGGAAAGAGCCCGGGCTTTGGAGTCACAGGTCACGGGTTCGAATCCCAGCTCCGCCACTTGTCAGTTGGGCAAGTCACTTCATCATCATCATCATCATCATCAATTGTATTTATTGAGCGCTTACTATGTGCAGAGCACTGTACTAAGCGCTTGGGAAGTACAAATTGGCAGCATATAGAGACAGTCCCTACCCAACAGTGGGCTCACAGTCTAAAAGGGGGAGACAGAGAACAAAACCAAACATACTAACAAAATAAAATAAATAGGATAGATATGTACAAGTAGAATAAACAGAGTAATAAATGTGTACAACCATATATACAGGTGCTGTGGGGAAGGGAAGGAGGTAAGACGGGGGGATGGAGAGGGGGGAGAGGAAGGAAGGGGCTCAGTCTGGGAAGGCCTCCTGGAGGAGGTTCACTTCTCTGGGCCTCAGTTCCCTCATCTGTAAAATGGGGATTAAGAATGTGAGCCCCACGTGGGACAACCTGCGCTTGGAACAGTGCTTGGCACATAGTAAGCGCTTAACAGATACCACCATTATTACTATTATCTTTGGAGCGGGGTTTTCACTGCACACTTGAATGGTTGCCCCCGGCCCCCTCCCCCGGCGGTGCAAAGACTGAAGGGGGTGCTGAGGGAGTCTTCTCTCTCTGGGGGCACACGGGGTGGCAGAGACCTGACTAGAAGGGGAGAGGCTGGTGGCAGGGCCCTGGGTGGGGAACAAAAGGCCGGTTCGGTGGGGGGCCCCGGGAGCCCCAGGCCGCCGCCGCCTTTCCCCCTCAACGCCCCTCCGCTCTCTCCGTCGCTCGCTCGTTCCCTCCGCCCCCTCGGCTTTCGCTTTGTGCTCACAATGCAGCGCCTGTTTAGCGCTTCCCTCTTCCCCCCCGCCGCGGCCTCCGCCGCCATGTTAGTCTCCCCCTCCATGTGCCCGGCCATCCGGAGCCCGGGCCCCGGCTCTCAGGCCCGGGCCCGCCGACACAAAGAGGCGGGCGGGCAAAGGAGGAAGGCAAAGACCGCACTCCTCCGGGCCCTCCATCCCCGGAGGGGCCCTTTTTAAGAAAAAGGGCGCCGAGGGCCTGCTGGTCCCCCATCCCCGCCCAAACAGCCACAAAAACCGGCTCGGCCCGAGCGGACAAGGCCTGGGGGAAGGGGTCCCTCTCCCCTCCCAACTCCCAGGGGGGGACCGGTCTCCGAGTAACGGGCGCGGGGTGCCGCATCCCACCCCCGAAGCCACGTCGTTGTCCCCGGCCCGCCCTCGTCGAGAAGCGGCCCTCAATCCGGCGGGCGCCCGCCGAGGGAAACCCCGGGACACCGAGGCCCGATCGGGGCACAAATGGCTGAAGGAGAAGGGACACCTCTCAGATGGGGGGCGAGGACAGGGAGGGGGTGTGGGGGTCGTCCATCCCCTGTTCCTCCTCCCCCCCCCCCCATTCCCCCCATTTTCGACTGTGAGCCCACTGTTGGGTAGGGACTGTCCCTATATGTTGCCAATTTGTACTTCCCAAGCGCTTAGTACAGCGCTCTGCACATAGTAAGCGCTCAATAAATACGATTGATGATGATGATTCCCCATCCCGCTCCCCCGAGGCACCTTTTTCTTCTCCAGGTTACGGAGCTTCTTGTCGATCACCCCCAGGATCTGCTTCATGGCCTCGGTCTGCACGGCGCCGGTGCCTCCGCTGGTCCCGCCGGCCGCGGCCTGCTGCTGAGGGCCCGCCGCCCCGGGCCCCGAGGCGCCCACCGGGCCCGGAGCCCCGGCCGCCTCGCTGCCGGAGGACGACGAGCCCGGCGGGGGCGGCGGCCCGGACGCTTTGCCGCTGCTGCTGCTGGTGTTGGTGGCCGAGGGCATCTTGGGGGGGGGGGCGGCGGAGAGAAAGAAAAGGGGGGGGGGGGACAGACGATAAGACCGAGTTATAGCCGCCAACGGCACCCGAGCAACGGTCTCCCCCGACACCGCCGCCCTCTCACCGTGGGCGCGTGGATCCGGAGAGGGGTGGCGACAGGCTCCGGGCTGTAGTAGACTCTCCGTGGGCTCAGGCCGCTTCGCCCCGTCCCTGCTGCACCGGGAGCTGCTACCCGCTGCTGCTGCTGCCGGTAGTGAGGCGGAGAGACGGGAGAGGGAGCGGGAGGGACTTACCCAGCCCCGCCGCCGAGGGGGAGGGGCCGGCCCGGGCCCCGCTCGCCTGCCCGCCCCGAACGCCTGCCGGGGGGCAACGCGCCCCCCGCCGCCTGGACCCTCCCCCGGCCGCAGCGGGGGGATCCCCGCGCCCGCGGGCACGGATTCCGGGTGGGCGGCGGGAGATCGGGACGGGGGGCGCCGCACCGACTGGGGACCTTCGGGCAAAACCGGCCGCCACCTCCACGGGGACAATGGGGGGCCGATCGGCCCCGCCCCGAATTCGGTGGGGGGCGAGGACCGGAGCCCCGGCGGGGGAAAGGCCGCGATGGCCACCCCAAATCAGCCTCTCTCTCCAGCCCCGATGATACAACCGGCCCGCACCCTGCCTTCCCCAACTTAAAGCTGCCCGAAGGGGATCCGGCCTTCCGCAGCCGTGGGGAACCGTGCTTTCGAAGCCAACTTGGAAGCCGGACCGATGGAGAGCTTTGGCTTACCGACCTCGCTCCCGGGGGAAGGGGCCGACTCCTGTCCTGAGGCGTTTTTCGGCGGTTGGGTTCAAAGGGGACTCTGCCCCGGGGGCATCGAGGCGTGGCAGAAGAAGTCGGGTCAGGCCTGAAACCGACGGGAGGAAGGAGGGGGGAAAAGCCAGTGAGAAAGGGGAAAAGTGGGCCCTGAGGAGGAGGGGGGAAAGAGGGTAGAGGGAAAGTAAACAAACTGAGCACGAGGTTGGCCTTCTTAGAAGTTGGGAAGATAGGAATGAATACATTTTTCTGTTTGTTCAGATACAGCCTGATTCACTCCCAGTCCGCGACCTAACGAACAATTATACTTCAAATGAAATTTCAAAACACATAAAATAAATGCCTGTCTCTATTTCTTCACACACCCCCCACCTTTCCTCTCAGAATTCTCCAGCAGTTGGCTTTCACTTTGCATAGCCAGATCATGAGCTTCCCCAGTCTCTTAACACTGTATACCAGATCACTCCAGCTCCCTCCTTCCATTCCTCTTCAAACACTTTGAACAAGTTGCCTACGCCCACAGCCTCCACTTTTCCTCCTCCAATTCGCTTCTTGACCCCCTCCGATCTGGCTTCCACCCCTTTCACTCCACAGAAACTACCCTCTCAAAGGTCGCCAGTGATCTCCTACTCCATCTTAATCTTCCTCAACCTCTCAGTCTCCCCCCCTGCTTTCCTGCAGTATTTGTTAAGTGCTTACTAGATTAGTGTGTCAGGCACTGTTCTAAACGCTGGGGTAAAAATAAATATGGTATTTGGTTAGCGCCTACTGTGTGCCAAGCACGGTTCTAAACACTGGGGTAGAGACAAGGTAATCAGGTTGTTCCAAGTGGGGATCACAGTCTTAATCCCCATTTTACAGATAGGCAACAGGCGCAGAGAAGTTAAGTGACTTGCCCAAGGTCACACAGCGGGCAAGTGGCAAAGCTGGGATTAGAACTCAGGCCTTCTGATTCTCAGGCCCATTCTCTTTCCGGTAGGCCGTGCTGTTTCTCCTGGAAACATCTCACCTTGGCATCACTGACCCTGTCCCCTCCTGGTTCTTCTGTCTCTCTGGCCACTCCTCAATCTCTTTCCCGGGCTCCTCCTCCCCGTCTCCCACACAGTAACTGTGGGAGTACCTCAAGGCTCAGATCTGGGTCCCTTTCTATTCTCCATCTACACCCACCCCCTTGGAGAACACATTCCCTCCCAAGGCTTCAACTGTCCACTCACAATTCCACATCTCCAACCTTGATCTTTCTCCTTCTCTGCAGTCTTCTATTTCCTTCTTCAGAACATCTCTACTTGGATGTCCCACCTACAACTCAAATTTAACATGACCCAAACAGAACTCCTCGTCTTCCCACCTAAATCCTATCCTCCCACGGGCTTTCCCATCACTGTAGAAAGTACCACCACCCTCTCTGTCTCACAAGCCCATACCCTTGACGTTATCCTCGACTCATCTCTCTCACTCAACTCACGTATCCAACCCGTTGCCAAATCTCATCAGTTCTACCTTCACAACATAGCAAAAATCCACCCTTCCCTCTCCATCCAAACTGCTACCACGTCGATCCAAGCACCTGTTCCTATCCTTCCTTGATTACTGCATCAGCCTCCTTGCTGACTTCTCTGCCTCCCTACTCTCCCCACTTCAATCCATATTTCACTCTGCTGCCTAGACTGTTTTTCTAAAACACCATTCCATCCATATTTCCCCACTCCTCAAGAACCTCCAGTGGTTGCCCATCCACCTCCGCCTCAAACAGAAACTCTTTACTGTCGACATTAAAGCACTCACTCACCTTGCCCCGGCTCTGCCAGTTGTCAGCTGTGTGACTTTGGGCAAGTCACTTAACTTCTCTGGGCCTCAGTTACCTCATCTGTAAAATGGGGATTAAGACTGTGAGCCCCCCGTGGGACAACCTGATCACCTTGTAATCTCCCCAGCGCTTAGAACAGTGCTTTGCACATAGTAAGCGCTTACTAAATGCTATCATTATTATTATTATTATTCCAAGCTTACTTGCTGCTTTCCTACTACAACCAAGCATTTTTACTTTGCTCCTCTAACAGAAACCTACTGACTTTTTATCTAGCTCTCATCTATCTCACCACCAACTTCATGTCCGACAGACCATCATTCTCCCGTCTTCCAAAACTGTATTAAAATTACATCTCCAGGAGGCTTTCCCTGACTATGCCCTCATTTCCCCTAGTCCTTCTACCGTTTGTGTTGCCCTTGCACTTGGATTAATCACCGTGGCTTAGTGGAAAGAACATGGGCTTGGGAGTCAGAGGTCATGGGTTCTAATCCCAGCTCCACCACTTAGCTGTGTGACTTTGGGCAAGTCACTTAACTTCTCTGTGCCTCAGTTACCTCATCTGTAAAATGGGAATCAAGACCGTGAGCCCCAAGTGGGACAACTAATAACCTCATATCTATCCCAGTGCTTAGAACAGTGCTTGGCACATAGTAAGTGCTTAACAAATACCAACACTATTATTATTACCCTTTATTCACCCTGCCCTCAGCCCCTCAGCACTTATCTATTTCCACTTAGCCACACTACTTTTCCTGGAAACATCTAATCTTGGCTTCACTGACACTGTCCTCGCCTTTTTCTCCTCCTATCTCTTAGGTCTCTTATTCTCTTTCACAGTATCCTGCGTTTCAGCCCCTAAACCGTGGGAATCCGTAATTTATTCATTTATATTATTGTCTGTTTCCCCCTCTAGACTGTGAGCTCCTGTGGGCCAGGAATGTGTCTTCCAACTCAGTTATATTGCATTCTCCCAAGCTCTGCACATGGTAAGTACTCAATAAATTTGATCGATTGATTGATTCATCTTGTAGGAGCAAAGGGTGGGAATAAACTCATTGCCGCACAGGCCAGAATACCCATGCCATCAGAACTTTAGCATCCACCTTTCACCTAGATCAGTCTCCCTCCTTCCTCCAGAAACTGTGGGAGTGAGATTAACCTCCTATTAGGCACAGAAAATGGGTCAAGGACTGCCTTCAAAACTTCTAAAATACTGGGGTGGTTACAGCAGTTTCTAATCTAAGGCTGTTTGCCTGAGGTGGGCATGAGCCACAAAACTACCCCTCAAAGTACTATAGAGTGTATATTTATATAATACAATATGTAAAATTTTGTCTTGTGTTTTCTAAAGCTCTTTTGTTCAATGTGCCAGCCCTTCTTCATAGATTCTGATAGGCCACAGGCCCTGTTTTCCATTGATTTCCTTGTATTTCTCCCCGGCACTTAGTACACAGTAAATGCTTAATAAAGATTTGTTATAAATATGCCCATCTGGTGCCGTGGTTTGCCACTGCTGAGAGTCAGCCAAAGCAGCGGGAAGTCCACAGTGTGTGTGGCCCATCAGGCCACATATGGTCTGCAGTCATTGTACTCAGTTATATTATACTCTCCCAAGCACTTAGTACAGTGTTATGCACCTAATAAGCACTCAATAAATATGATCGATTGATTGTGGGCTTAGGCGTGGACCACACTGCTCCCAACCCACCCAGTCTCTTGACTTGCTGCTTGTCATCTTAGCCGTTCATTCTCCCAAACAGTTACGTACAGCACTGGAGACATCTTCCATTGTAAAAATACTTTACTCTCTTCATTTTCAATGAAGGAATGTAACTCATTTGTCCAAGAAGCATTTCAACCCTAGAGCCCCAGTAAACAGGAAACAATTCATAGTCATAGTGTGTTGTACAGATCTTTGCATAAAGTAAACACTCAGTAAAGTACCGCTGATTGACTCTACCTCTGTGAAAAAGGCATTTAAAAAAATGTGCCCTGTACCCAATTTTCTCCTGATAAGACTGATTTAGACTGTGAGCCCACTGTTGGGTAGGAACTGTCTCTATATGTTGCCAATTTGTACTTCCCAAGCGCTTAGTACAGTGCTCTGCACATAGTAAGTGCTCAATAAATGCGATTGATGATGATGATAAGGCAAATTAATGTTTGTAGATGGTTGGGCTGGAAGCAGGGGCAGATAAAGAGCCTAGGTAGATCAATCAATCAATAATATTAATTGAGTGTTTACTGAGAGTGTAGCCTACACGACTAGGTGCTTAGGAGAGCACAACAGAATCAGTAGACACAATCCCTTGCCCTCAAGGATTTTACAGTCTATCAGGGGAGAACAACCCCTTAATAAATCACAATTATTCATTCATTCATTCAGTTGGATTTGTTGAGCACTCACTGTGTGCAGAGCACTGTACTAAGCACTTGGAAAGTACAGTACAGCCGCAGAGGCAATCCCTGCGCACAATAAGCTTACAGTCTGCGGGGGGGGGGGGGGGGGGGGGGGGGGGAGACAGACATCAAAACAAATAAACAGGCATCAATATAAATGAATAGCATTATAGATATGTATGTGCATAAGTGCTGAGGGGTGGGGGCAGAGCAAAGGGAGCAAGTCGGGGTGACGCGGAGGGGAGGGGGATCTAAGGAAAAGGAGGCTTGGTCTGGGAAGGCCTCTTGGAGGAGGTGCACCTTCAGTAGGGCTTTGAAGGGCGGAAGAGTGAATGGCAGATTTGAGGAGGGAGCACACTCCAGGCCAGAGGTAGGATGTGGGCTAGGGGTTGGTGACGAGATAGGCAAGATGGAGCAAGTGAGAAAGATCATAATGGTCTTTATCAAGCACTAGGTGCTTTGTTAAGCACTGGGGTAGAGCCGAGATAGTCAGATCTGGAGAACTCTACATTTATAGTTATCTGCTTCACCTGGGGCTTAGAATCTAATCCCAGCTCTGCCAATTGCTTGCTCTGTGCCCTTGGGCAAGTCATTTAACTTTTCTATGCCTCAGTTTTCTCAACTGTAAAATGGGGATTAAATCCTATGTAGACGGTGAGCTGTAAATGGGACAGAGACTATGTCCAACCGGAGTAACTTTTACCTACTTAAGTGCTTAGAACAGTGCTTGACACATAGTAAGTGCCTAACACATAAAAGAAGGAGAAGAAGAAGGAGAAAAAGGGGGAAGAAGAGAGAACAGGTATTTTATCTCCATTTCTTACAAATGAGGAAACTGAAACACAAATAAATTGTGACGTGCCCAAGATCACAAAGCAGGCAAGTGGAGGAAACGTGCCTCCTTATTCCCAGGCCCCATATTCTTTCTCCTGGGTCATGCTGGGTAGAAAAAGCCTGAGGCGACTTCTTGCCCAAAGTTCACCCTCTGTTCAGAGTATATATGTACCTTTACTCCCTCAATACTCTGGGGATATGTTTAGCCTATAGCAGAGAACATGGCACAGGTGAGATGTTTCTCACTGTACCTTGATCTCACCTGTCCTGGCTTCCAATCCTGGCTCTGCCACTTTTGTGCTGGGTGACCTTGGGCAAGTCACTTAACTTCTCTGTGCCTCAGTTATCTCATCTGTATAATGTGGGTTAAGACTGTGAGCCCCATGCAGGACAGGGACTGTGTCCAAACTGATCATCTTATACCTACCTTAGTGCTTGGTACAGTGCCTGGCACACAGTAAGTGCTTAACAAATGCCATTAAAAACAACAACCACAATAATAACAAAAAAAATCTTACTTCATTCACTCATTCATTCATTCAGTCGTATTTATTGAGTGCTTATTGTGTGCAGAGCACTGTACTAAGTGCTTGGGAAGTACAAGTTGGCAACATATAGAGGTGGTCCCTACCCAACAACGGTATTTGCCCTCTCTTCTGCACTGTCTTTGCACTGGGTTGGTACCTCTTAGGCACTCTGATATCCCACCCCAAGTCCCACAGTATTTATGTACATATACTTGGCTCCTTCCCCTTTCTGTAATTTATCTTAATGTCTGCCTGCCTTGCTAGACTGTTAGCTTCTTGAGGGCAGGAATTGTGTCTACCAACTGTTATATTATTCTCTCCCAAGCACCTCGTACAGTGCTCTGCCCACATTAAGCACTCAGTAAACACCATAGATTGAGCAGTCACAATACACCCCTAAGAGTGGTAGGTATGGGGCAATTGTTCCTTATGCCCAGGATTTAAAGTTAACCTAGTTGGAAAAATTTCCCAGAGAATCCAGGGCTGCAATATCCATCAGGAACATGGGGGAATTACTCCAGATTAGCTTTATCTTCTCCAGCGCTTAGAACAGTGCCTCACACACAGTAAGCGCTTAACAAATACCATCATTATTATCAGTATTATCATTATTATTATCATAATCATTATTATTATTATCATTATTCACCATTATCAGAGTGGTGGTCTCTGGACAATACTCACTTAAGACTGTCCATAAGACTGTGAGCCCCCCGTGGGACAACTTGATCACCTTGTAACCTCCCCAGCACTTAACAGTGCTTTGCACATAGTAAGTGCTTAATAAATGCCATTTTCTCCAGTGTCTGAGGGAAACTGCTCAGCTCCCTACCTCCTCTAAGGGGCTTACCTGAATTTGACCTCAACCTGAATGGCACATGATGCTGTGTCAAGGAAAATTCTGGTAATAATAATAATAGTAATGGGATTTATTAAGCGCTTACTATGTGCAAAGCACTGTTCTAAGTGCTGGGGAGGTTACAAGGTGATCAAGTTGTCCCACGGGGGGCTCACAGTCTTAATCCCCATTGTACAGATGAGGTAACTGAGGCCCAGAGAAATTAAGTGACTTGCCCAAGGTCACACAGCTGACAATTGGAGGAGCCAGGATTTGAACCCATGACTTCTGACTCCAAAGCCCGTGGTCTTTCCACTGCTCCACGCTGCTTCCAGCAATTCCTGAGTAAGACCTGAGGTGGCAGATGAGAGGAGTCTTGGAAAGTAGCAGCACCAGTGGAGAAGAAAGCAGAGGTGAGAGTATCCCAAGCATTAGGGATGGAGAGTGTAACAGATATCCACTTTGTGAAAAGTCCTACAGGAACAGTTAAGATTCAGCAGAGATGTCCAGAGACGCTGTCTTGTCTTGTCTTATGCCGTCAAGTCGTTTCCGACCCATAGCGACACCACGGACATATCTCTCCCCGAACGCTCTGCTCTCCATCTGCAATTGTCCTGGTAGTGTATTCATCAAGTTTTCTTAGGTAAAAATCCAGAAGTGTTTTACTGTTGCCACCTTCCGCCCAGTAAACTGGAGTCTCTACCCTCGACTCTCTCCCATGCTGCTGCTGCCCAGCATGGGTGAGTTTTGACTTGTAGCAGATTGCCTTCCACTCGCTAGCCACTGCCCAAGCTAGGAATGGAATGGGTGGGCCTCTGGTTGACTCTTCCTCCCATAGCCAAAACTGGTAGAGTACTGGAAACTCTCCAAGTGTGACCCTGAGAGGGGAGAGATTCTGTAATAGCTACAAATTAAGCAGTGGTAGTAGTCACAAAATCAAACAGCCACTGGTAAGAGCGAAGCATCAGCACCTTGATAGGGGACCCAGAAGGGAATGATTACCTTGTATCTATCCCAGCATGTAGAACAGTGCCTGGCACACAGTAAGTCCTTAACAAATATCACTAAAAAAAAAAGGCTCTTGCTAATATTGTGCCAACATTGGGGAGCAGCGAATTCCCCAGTAGTTTCTGCAATCAAATTTTCTCACTTTTCTTCTTGAAGCTGGTGACTTTTTAAGGTATTTGTGCCAGACACTGTACTAAGCACGGTGTGTGTGTGTGTGTGTGGGGGGGGGGGGGTAAATCCAAGCTAATCAGGTCGAACACAGTTCATGTTCCATGTGGGGCTCTCAATCTTAATCCCCATTTACAGATGAAGTGACTGAGGCACAGAGAAGTGAAGTGACTTGCCCAAGATCACACAGCAGACAAGGGATTAGAATCCAGATCAAATGCTCAGTGCTGTGCTTTGCACACAGTAAGCGCTTAATAATTACAATTGAATGAATGAAGTCCTGCTGGATCCAAGGCCCGTGCTCTATCCATTAGGCCACCTTGCTTCTCAAAAATGTTCTGGCATCTCTGAAATATTGTGGCATTTCCCTGGTTTCTCAAAGCTGAGGAAAAGCCTCTGCAGATGTCTAAACTAGTAGCTCTCAGGAAATGCAGGTATGTATTTCCTTCTGCCTGTAGCACATCTCTTTCTGGATGTCCCACAGTCACTTCAAGCTCAGTATGTCCAAAAATGAACTCATCTTTTCTCTACCCAGCTTTCCCATCACAGTTAACAACGCCAGTAGCCTCCCTGTCTTTCAAGCCCATAACGTTAGTATTAACCTTGACTCCTCCCTCTCTTTCAACCCCCATATCCAGTATGTCACCAAATCCTGTTGGTCCTTTCTTCATAACATTTCCAGAATCTGCCCTTTCCTCTTTTTCCAAAAGGTCCCTACACCGATCAGGCATTTGTTATATTCCATCTTGACTCCTGGCATCAGCCTCCTCGCTGATCTCCTTGCCTCCAGCCTCTTCCTCCTCCAGTCCATGTTTCAGTCAGCTGCCTGGATCATTTTTCTAAAATGTTCTAAATGGGTCTCCCTCAAAAACCTCCAATATTTCCACATTCTTCCCCACATCAAACAGAAACTCCTGACCATTGGTTTTAAGGTACTCAATCAGCTCTCTTCTCTACCTCCTTACCCCACTCCCTTTTCCCACAACACCCCAACTTGCACTCCTAGTTCCTTTCAAACTAACTTATTCTCCATGCCTCGTTCTTGTCTCTGCCACCGTCACACTCTCCCTCTGACCTGGAACTTCCTTCCCTTTCACATCCCACAAATTTCTGCTCTCCCAGATCACTCTGCTCTCCCCATCTTCAAAGTCTTTCTGAAATGACACCTTCTCTGATTGATTTCTAATCTCCTTGCCTTATATCCCCCAGATGTCATTTCCGCACTTTCGTACCACCTAAGCACTTATATTCATTCATTCATTCAATTGTATTTATTGAGCGCTTACTGTGTGCAGAGCACCATACTAAGCACTTGGGAAGTACAAGTTGGCAACATATAGAGACGGTCCCTACCCAACAACGGGCTCACAGTCTAGAAAGGGGAGAATGGTAGGAGGGAGCTGAAGTGATCTGGTATATAGTGTTAAGAGATTGCATTTCTATACATCTTCAACACTGTATTCTTTCCCAGTGCTTAGTCCAATGTTCCTTATAAAGTAAATGATTATAGATAGTGTTACTATTATTACTTCATTCTATCCATAATTTTAGTGTCTTCCTCCCCAAGGGCAGGGATCATATCTACTAATTTTAATATACTTTTCCAAGCTTGTAATATAGTGCTCTGTACACAGTAAGTGATCAATAAATGCTATTGATTGATTTCCCCCCACCCCCGTGTGGGAATGAGTTGCTCCAAGTCATCCACATTCTTAGAGAAGCAGCATGGCTTAGCAGCAAGAGCACGGGCTTGGGAGTTAGAGGTCCTGGGTTCTAATCCAGGCTCTGTCACTTATCAGCTGTGTGACTTTGGGCAAATCACTTTACTTTTCTGTGCCTCAGTCACCTCATCTGTAAAATAGGGATAGAGACTGTGAGCCCCACATGGGACAACCTGATTACCTTGTATCTACACCAGTGCTTAGAACAGTGATTGGCATATAGTAAGCACTGAACAAATACCATAGTTAATATTATTATTCCCCAGCCATTGACTGACTGCAAGGTGACTTGCTGCAGTTAGAGTCATAGTCTGACCATGAATAGAATATCTCTGTGGGTATTACTCTGTTGCATTCATCTACTTCTTATGGTCACTTGCCATACCAGTCCTTTGAAGTTTTTCCCTACTTGCTTAACCTGTCCACCTTGCAAGATGCCCTAGGTAACTCTGATGATAATAATAATAATAATAATGGCATTTATTAAATGCTTACTACGTGCAAAACACTGTTCTAAGCGCTGGGGAGGTTACAAGGCGATCAGGTTGTCCCACGGGGGGCTCACAGTCTTAATCCCCATTTTCCAGATGAGGTAACTGAGGCACAGAGAAGTTAAGTGACTTGCCCAAAGTCACACAACTGACAAGTGGGTGGTGGAGCTGGGATTTGAACCCTTGACCTCTGACTCCAAAGCCCGGGCTCTTTCCACTGGGCCACGCTGCTTCTCTAAGCTTGATCAGAAGCCTTCACCACTGGTCGCATAGCTCCTGGCTCCCAGCAGGCCCGCTGCTACTGTTTCGCCTCCGCTCAGGGTGAGCTGTGGGACGGCATGAAGATAGCTGGTGATGTAGGCGGCTAATGCCTCAAAAGCTAGCGGTGGCTGCCCTGGCCACCACCTGATGGTCTGTAGTACTAAGGCACTACAGCAGCCCTCTGGCTCTCGGCTGGGTTTTGTAGAAGCAGCATGGTTCAGTGGTTAGAGCATGGGCCTCATGGGAGTCAGAAGGTTGTGGGTTTCAATCCCGGCTCTGCCACTTACCTGCTGGGTGGTCTCGGGCAAGTCACTTCACTTCTCTGGGCCTCAGTTACCTCATCTGTAAAATGGGCATTAAGACTGTGAGTCCTATGTGGGACAGGAACTGTGTCCAACCTGATTAGCTTGTATCTACCCCAGAGCTTAGAACAGTGCTTGACACATAGTAAGCACTTAACAAATACCATCATTATTATGATGATGATACGTAAAACCATTGCGTGCACTTTACAGTGTGCTGCATCCCTGCCTGGCCACTGGCTTGTTGCATCCATTAGCCCAGCCAGAGCAAAGCTGGCAGGGAGGTAAGAGTGGGAGTGGCCTAACACTAACTAACCCCTGGCATTTGGGCAGGGAACATGGCTACTACTCTGTTATATTGTACTCTCCCAAGTGCTTAATACAGTGTTCTGCATACAGGAAGAGCTCAATAAATAGCACTGATTGATGATAATCTATTTCTTCAAAGAGGATTTGAGCCCCCAGGCCTTCCAAAGGTTAGCTTGTCTCTACAGCATGGCTCAGTGGAAAAAACTATGGGCTTTGGAGTCAGAGGTCATGGGTTCAGAACCCGGCTCTGTCACTTGTCAGCTGTGTGACTTTGGGCAAGTCACTTACCTTCTCTGGGCCTCAGTTATCTCATCTGTAAAATGGGGATTAAGACTGTGAGCCCCCCGTGGGGCAACCTGATTGCCTTGTAATCTCCCCAGCGCTTAGAACAGTGCTTTGCACATAGTAAGCGCTTAATAACTGCCATTATTATTATTATTATTACTACCGGAGACTGAATTATTATCACTTATTTAACCAACTAAAGGGGATTCATGAAACCCTAAGGGTACTTCAAAACACTGGAAAGGGTAAGGCCTTTATGGCAGTCATCGAGACAGACAAAAGAAGCTCAGTACTCAGCTTAATAACTAGAATTATCTGCTATTGCTCTCTGCTGCATCAGGAGGATCACTCAAAACTGGTGAGTGGTTGGAGTAGACGGAGAAGGGCATGTAATTGAGGGAACCCTCACTGTGAGAGGGGATTGGGGATGACAAAGGAATCCATGAGGGAACATACTGATGTGTGTGGATATGGGGGTGGGAGGCAGGTTAGGGAAAACCCTGTATGGGAGCATTTTCTACAACATATTAAAAACCTCTACTATAGGTTATTAGCATGATTGTCCCCTGAAGAGTTTGGGAAAGTGGGCAGGAAAAAAATTGGTGTCCTCGAGCACAGATTTCTCTTCCACATTTGCAGCTAGCATTTGAGACAATTTACCATGGTATCCTTGATCCCTAAAATAAGCAAGACCTTCCATTTCACTAGGATAGTTCTGGGGACCCTGAGCAGAGATACCCCAGAACAACAGTAAAAACCACCCTTCCTATCTCTTAAGGACAAAAAGATACCTAGGATGTCTTTAGTCAATGATGCTTTCTTTCATTAGCACATTAGTGAGGCAACCAGGCACCTGCAGATGACTCTCACTAAAAGCAGATGCACTAGGCACAAGGACGGTTTTCTGACACTACAACATTTTGAACTAATATTTATTTGCTGAGCATGGCAAATGTGCTAGGCATAGGCTTAGGTCCATGTACTTAAAAATTTAGTGCCACCAAGGGGAAATGGGGGTCATTTCTTTGTAGTTACTGTAAATACAAGGGACTTTGTTGCCTGTGGAAAGTATTCCCCCCACCCCCAGTCATCCTCTAAATGGAGACACATCACCCCCTCTGTCTGATTCTCAGTCCCAAAGACTTCCTAATCGGGCTGACTAATCTGTCATTTACTGGAGACTACATCCTTCTCCTGTTCCTTGTCATCATCATCATCAGCATCAGTCAGTTCTTGTGGCTTAGTGGAAAGAGCCACTGAGAAGACTAAGAAGAGTCAGAGGACGTGGGTTCTAATCCCGGCTCCTCCACTTATAATAGTAATGATGATGGCATTTATTAATCAGTTACTATGTGCAAAGCACTGTTCTAAGCACTGGGGAGGATGCAAGATGATCAGGTTGTCCCATGGGGGGCTCACAGTCTTAATCCCCATTTGACAGCTGAGGTCACCGAGGCCCAGAGAACTTAAGTGACTTGCCCAAAGTCACACAACTGACAATTGCTGGAGCTGGGATTTGAACCCATGACCTCTGACTCCAAAGCCTGTACTCTTTCCACTGAGCCATGCTTTCAGTCATCATTCACTTGTCTGCTGTTTGACCTTGGACAAGTCACTTAACTTCTCTGTGCCTCAGTTACCGCATCTGTAAAGTGGGGATTAAGACTGAGCCCCATATGGAACAACCTGATTACCTTGTATGTATCCCAGCTCTTAGAACAGTGCTTGGCACAAATACCATCATTATTACTATTATTATTATTACTGTGTGTGAAGCACTATATTAAAATAAAGGTACAGGATATAGTCCCTGCCCTCAAGGATTTTGGGGAGACAAGACAACATATATTTATTTACAAATAGTGGGAATAAGAAAAGGAACAAAAAGACAACAAGCACTAACAAAGTTATGGAAAGGCGAACAGACAAATAAGTGAATAAATATCGTACATGGATTGAAATATACAGAAGTATTAAGAATGGCTCGTGGAGCAGTTTGGATACCGCTCACACAACCCTTCACTGTCACCACCTCTCTGGCTCTTCCCAGAACTTCACATGAACAGAGAAGCTTTAAGAGGGAAAAAAGTGAAGTTCTGAGAAGACCCCAGGGCCCAAAGGAGTGCAAGTTGCCGGCCCCTATGCTGCACTTCAGACTACTTTCCCCGGATAATATTCTGGTCCCCAGAAGACTGGGTTCGGAACAGCTTTTCACTTCAGAGCTGCCACCCAAGGATTTTACATCTGCTTTTGCCTACTGCTCACCCTTTTCTTTATTAGATGGGGGAGAAAGTGGAGACAGCAGGGTTTTGTATTTCTGCCCCTCCATCAAGGGTGTGGAGTCACTGAAAAGTATCTGTCACAAAAACCCTTGTGTCTATGTGTTAATTTCACCAGCCGCTTTAGAACATCCCTCTCTGCTGAGCCGAACAAAATTTTTCAGGCACTCCACATTAGCAACAGTAACAGTGACCAAAATTTACCTCTAAGATGGACAGTTTTCAGTGAGGTACAGATGTGAAGCAAGAGAGGCTGAAAAATCTAAAATCCCCATGGAAACTTTCCTACCAAGGAATGACATTGGAGAAAACTTTATGCGACGGTGGCTTATTTTTTGACATCTGTGAAGAACCGATACCTTTTAACATCTAAAGTGAATTGGACAACCTCTTCTGCTGGCTTACTGAGGACTCTACCCCTGCTCTCGCATTTAATCATCATTTCTCTTAGCTCTGCTATTTGTCTCCTGGAAAGAGCACTGCTCTAGGATCAGGAAACCTGGGTCCTTGTCCCGGTTCTATATGTAGCAGGCTAACCAGGCTGAAAGTGGAGGAAAGTCAGGGATTCGGAGACGTACTTTGGGAAGCAGCAGCAGCCCCTGGCAGTTCTGCAGGGAGAATGGGCCAGATATGGGGACCCTGCCAGCAGGCCCAGGAAGATGGAAGAGAACTGCTACAATGGGGATAAGTCCTCAGGGATAAGTCATCTCTGTTGTACTGTTACTCTCCCAAGCAATTAGTAGTGTTCTGCACTTCACTTCCCCGTGCCTCAGTTACCTCATCTGTAAAATGGGGATTGAGACTGTGAGACACATGTGGGACAGGGACTGGGTCAACCTGACTTGCTTATATCCACCCCAGCACTTAAGTACAATGCCTGTCACACAGTAAGTGCTTAATAAATACCACAATTATTACAATAAGTGCTCAGTAAATTCCTCTGATTGATCGGTTCATTAGATATCTCTCCCACCCCGTTCCCATTGTAAAATGTCAGGGAGGAGATCCTGGAAATTCAGGGAGGGGTTTCACTGTCTATTATTCTGTCTCTCTCTTTTCCTCTCTCTGTCTTTCCCTTGTTTTCTCCCTCTGTCCTTTTCTCTCTTCCTCTTTTTCTTTCTCCTTGCAGCCCATTCATTCATTCAATCGTATATATTGAGCACTTACTGTGTGCAGAGCACTGTACTAAGTGCTTGGGAAGCCCAAAGGCCAATGATATTATGCCCCACTGAGTCGATCATACTATTATCAATAATATTTATTTATTGAGCACTAACTGTGTGCAGAGCACTGTACTAAAGGCTTGGGAGAGTACAATAGAACAGAGTTGATAGACACGTTCCTTGCCCACAATGAGCATTTATTTAGCTCTTATTGTGTGCAGATCACTGTACTAAGTGTTTGGGAGAGTGCGGTATAACAGAGTTATATGTTCCCTGCCCAGAAGGAACTTATAGTCTAAAGTGGGAGACAGACACTAATATAAATGAATAAATTGTACATTAGTGCTGTGAGCCAGAGGGTGGGGTGAACGGATGACCTTGAAGGATGACAAGGTGACAGAGAAGGGAGTGGGAAAAGAGGAAATGAGGGTTTAGTCAGGAAAGGCCTCTTGGGGGAGATGTGATTTTAATACACTTTCCCTTTCACTCCCCTTTCCCTTTGCCGCTCTCGTACCACTAACCCACAGCCTTGGATCACTGCCACTGTCCACCTCCTTCGCTCTTATGCTCGAGCTGCTGAACACTGCTGACGAAAGTCTAAACACCAAGCCAAACTTGTTCACTTCAAGTTTATCCCTTCCTGCCTTAACTCTGCCCTCTCCTCTGCCAAGCAAAACTATTTCTCCTCCCTTATTGACACCCACGCCCATCATCCCTGTCAGCTCTACTGTACATTTAACTCCCTTCTCAGGCCCCCTGTTCCTCCCCATCCTCCGTCCCTCACCCCCAACGATCTGGCCTCCTACTTCATTAGTAAAATTAACTCCATCAGGTCTGAGCTCCCCAAAGTCACTCCTCCCCCCTCTCCAACCACTCTGCTCTCAACCCTCTCCACTACTCTCCCATCCTTCCCAGCAGTATCTTCAGATGAGATCTCCTCCCTCCTCTCAAGTGCTACTCCAGCTACCTGTGCTTCTGACCCTATTCCCTCTCATTTTATGAAGTCTCTCGCCCCTTCCCTCCTCCCCTCCTTAACTTCCATCTTCAACCGCTCACTCTCCACTCTGTTCCTTCCTCTCTGCCTTCAAACATGCCCACGTCTCCTCCATCCTAAAAAAACCCTCTCTTGACCCCACCTCCCCTTCTAGTTATCGCCCTATCTCCCTCCTACCATTCCTTTCCAAATTTCTTGAACGAGTCATCTACACCCGCTGCCTCAAATTCCTCCACGCCAACTCTCTCCTAGACTCCCTCCAATTTGACTTCCATCTCCTACACTCCACCAAAACTGCCCTCTCAAAGCTCACCAGTGACCTCCTTCTTGCCAAATCCAACGGCTCCTAGTCTATCCTAATCCTCCTCGACCTCTCAGCTGCTTTCGACACTGTGGACCACCCCCTTCTCCTCAACACGGTATCCAACCTTGGCTTCACAGACTCTGTCCTCTCCTGGTTCTCCTCTTATCTCTCTGACCGTTCATTCTCAGTCTTCTTTGCGGGCTCCTCCTCTGCCTCCCATCCCCTTGCTGTAGGGGTTCCTTAAGGGTCAGTTCTTGGTCCCCTTCTGTTCTCTATCTACACTCACTCCCTTGGTGAACTCATTCGCTCCTACAACTTCAACTATCATCTCTACGCTGATGACACCCAAATCTACATCTCTGCCCCTGCTCTCCCTCCCTTCAGGCTCGGGTTTCCTCCTGACTTCAGGACATCTCCATCTGGATGTCTGCCCGCCATCTAAAACTCAATATGTCCAAGACTGAACTCCTTATCTTCCCTCCCAAACCCTGCCTTCTCCCTGACTTTCCTGTCACTGTAGATGGCACTACCATCCTTCCCGTCTCACAAGCCTGCAAACTTGGTGTCATCCTCGACTCTGCTCTCTCGTTCAACCCTCACATCCAATCCATCACCAAAACCCGCCAGTCTCACCTCCACAACATCGCCAAGATCAGCCCTTTCCTCTCCATCCAAACTGCTACCTTGCTGGTTCAATCTCTCATCCTATCCCAACTGGATTACTCCGTCAGCCTCCTCTCTGATCTCCCATCCTCCTGTCTCTCCCCACTTCAGTCTATACTTCATGCTGCTGCCCAGATCATCGTTGTGCAGAAACGCTCTGGGCATGTTACTCCCCTCCTCAAAAATCTCCAGTGGCTACCAGTCAACCTATGCATCAAGCAAAAACACCTCACTCTCGGCTTCAAGGCTCTCCATCACCTCTCCCCCTCCTACCTCACCTCCCTTCTCTCCTTCTGCATCCCAGCCCGCCCCCTCCGCTCCTCTGCTGCTAACCACCTCACTGTACCTCGTTCTCACCTGTCCCGCTGTCGACCCCTGGCCCATGTCCTCCCCCTGGCCTGAAATGCCCTCCCTCTGCACATCCGCCAAGCTGGCTCTCTTTCTCCCTTCAAAGCCCTACTGAGAGCTCACCTCCTCCAGGAGGCCTTCCCAGACTGAGCCCCCTTTTCCCTCTCCTCCTCCCCATCCCCCCGGCCCTACCTCCTTCCCCTCCCCACAGCACCTGTATATATGTTTGTACAGATCTATTACTCTATTTATTTTACTTGTACATATTTACTATTCTGTTTATTGTTTTAATGATGTGCATCTAGCTTTATTTCTATTTATTCTGATGACTTGACACCTGTCCACATGTTTTGTTTTGTTGCCTGTCTCCCCCTGCTAGACTGTGAGCCTGTTGTTGGGTAGGGACCGTCTCTATATGTTGCCAACTTGTACTTCCCAAGTGCTTAGTACAGTGCTCTGCACACAGTAAGTGCTCAATAAATATGATTGAATGAATGAATGAATAAGGTTCTGAAGATGGGGAGGGTGGTGTCATGTGATCCCTTAATGTGATTGCATCATGCACCCCATAGGAACCTCCCAAATTTGATTGGTCCTGGCCCAGCAGGAGTTGGTGCGACCCTACCTGACTGTGGCAGTAATGTGATCTCCCTCTGCCTGGACACAACTCCCTTACAGCTCCCAGTGGCAGCAGCATCAGCCATATAGGAAAACCTTAGCAGACAAGAGTCAGGAGGTGGGAGAAAAAGGGTTTGGTAGGCAATATCGGGTGAAATATATATGGGGGTGGTGAAGGGAATGAGTATGAAAAGATATTTTTGGCAGAGGTTGTATGAGTGAGTGAGGTGAGTGGGAAGAATGTGGAAGGGGTGGGGAGATAAGGAGTGAGGGAAAGGGTGGTGGTGGTGTGTGTGTGTGTGTGTGTGTGTGTGTGTGTGTGTGTGTGTGTGTGTGTGTGTGTGTGTGTGAGAAAAATCAGGGGTAAGCAATGTGTTTGGTGGAGGTGAGAGACTGGGCACCTGAGGGGTACCCGCGTCTTTACGTATGGGACGGGGGCACAGCATGGCTCAGTGGAAAGAGCACGGGCTTTGGAGTCAGAGATCATGGGTTTGAATCCCGTCTCTGCCAACTGTCAGCTGTGTGACTTTGGGCGAGTCACTTAACTTCTCTGTGCTTCAGTTACCTCATCTGTAAAATGAGGATTAAGACTGTGAGCCCCACTTGGGACAACCTGATCACCTTGTAACCTCCCCAGTGCTTAGAACAGTGCTTTGCACATAGTAAGCGCTTAATAAATGCCATCATTGTTAGTGTTATTATTATTAGAGTCCCTGGAGAATGGTAGAAGATGTCTCTGTGGTCAATGAGGAGAGTTGCAATAAAAAGGTACTAAGGTCAGACCTGATTACCAAAGCAATTGCTGGGTTATATATGGAAGAAAATTCTCTTCAGATTGTTAGCTCAATGTGGACAGAGAAGATGTCTACAACTCTTGTTATATTGTACTCTCATTCACTCATTCAATCGTATTTATAGAGTGCTTACTGTGTGCAGAGCCCTGTACTAATCAATCAATCAATCAATCGTATTTATTGAGCGCTTACTATGTGCAGAGCACTGTACTAAGCGCTTGGGAAGTACAAATTGGCATCACATAGAGACAGTCCCTACCCAACAGTGGGCTCACAGTCTAAAAGGGGGAGACAGAGAACAGAACCAAACATACCAACAAAATAAAATAAGTAGGATAGAAATGTACAAGTAAAATAAATAAATAAATAAATAAATAGAGTAATAAATATGTACAACCATATATACATATATACAGGTGCTGTGGGGAAGGGAAGGAGGTAAGACGGGGGGATGGAGAGGGGGACGAGGGGGAGAGGAAAGAAGGGGCTCAGTCTGGGAAGGCCTCAGTCTTAAATCATATTTCCCTCTGCTTTCACCATCCCTTTGACCAAAAGTGAGAGTTTTGATGGGCCCATTCACCAGCTTTCCGGTGTTGGAACTGGGGCCAAAATTTGGGAGTGTCTCACTTCATATGGGACTCTTGATCACCTTTTTCTTCTTTGGCAAATAATTACATAGTCTTATGATTATTACTATATAGATGGAAGCAGTGTGGCCTAGTGGAAAGAACATGGGCCTTAGAGTCAGAGGACCTGGGTTCTAGTCCCAGCTCTGCCACTTGCCTGCTGGGTAACCTTGGGCAAGACACTTAACTTCTCTGTACCTCAGTTACTTCATCTGCAAAATAGGGATTCAGTTCTCCTTTCTACTTAGAATGTGAGCCCTATGTGGGACTTGATTCTTGTGTCTACCCCAACATTTAAAACAGTGCTTGGTACATAGTAGGCACTTAACAAACACCAAAATTATTATTATTATTACTATTATTAGTCAGTCAATCATATTTATCGAGCACTTACTGTGTGCAGAGCGCTGTAGTATGCTCTCGGGAGAGTACAATATAAAAATAAACAAACACATTCGCTGCTCACTACGGCTTATAGTTTAAAGGATATGTACAGCTAAGTACAGATGTCTATAGATATCTACAGATATGTACATCAGTGCTGTGCGGCTGGGAGAGGGGATGAATAAAGGGAGCAAGTCAGAGAGATGCAGAAGGGAGTGGGAAAAGAAGCTTAATACAGTGCTCTGCACAAAGTAAGCACTCAATAAATATGATTGAATGAATGGAAAGAAAGGAGGATTAGTCAGGGAAGGCCTCTTGGAGGAGATGTGCCTTCAATAAGGTTTTGAATGGGCAGAGAGTAATTGTCTGTTGGATCTGAGGAGGGAGGGCATTCCAGGCCAGAGGCAGGACACGGCTGAGAGGTCGGTGGCTAGATAGATGGTTGTACAGTGAGAAGGTTAGCATTAGAGGAGAGAAGTGTGTGGACTGGGTTGTTGTAGGAGAGTAGCGAGGTGAGGTAGGAGGGGGCAAGGTGAGGGGACATTGCTTTAAAGCCAGTGGTGAGGAGTTTTTTAGTATTATTATTCTGGAGTGTAAAGGGGACAGGATGTTGAGCTTCCATAGTTTGAAGCTTCCAGAGGGGAAGGCCAGTGGTCAAAGAATGTAGTAAGGGAGGAAAAAGGCTGGAAAAGGAGAGAAACTGAGTCAGAGAGGCAGAGACAGAGAATCAGGGAGACTGACAGAAAAAGAGAGAGACAGGTAACAGGTATTCTCCTTACACATGCCCACTCACACAGCAACAGAAACATAGTCACTGATATAATGTCTTTGGATTGGGGAAGCCACCCAAGGCAATGATAGGTAAATATGAAGAAATAGCAAGCAAAAAGCCATCACCATTGTCTGAAGTTTCTGCTGCTTTTACCGTGATCACAAGCTATTCCCTAGAGGTTTCTGCCACAAACTCCTCCAGAGCTCTGGGGAGCAAAGCAGCAAAAGCATCCAGAACAGCAGCATGACCATGACTGGGGAGGAGGCTACCACTGACACCTGCTGCAGCTACTGGTGACTGCCCCTCATTGAACTCTCTTGTGCCCAACCTGCCATCCCTACAGTTAAAAGCAAGATTTTGGGTTGGCACTAGTCATCTTTTGGTAGGATCCTGCTTAACGTGGATCTGCCGAGCCAATCCCTTGGGAACCCTTCTGTCTTCCCCCTGTGCCACCCAGGGCTCCTGACTTCAACATGCTCTGAGAGTGCCAAACTGTGGGGGTTTAACTTCAGCTGAAAACCCTCAGCGTCCCCCAACAACCAGGCAGCTATGCTGACGCCCTGGGAACCAGCCCCAGCTCTCCTCTGAGTCATTGGCGAGCTTCCAGCCCATCCTGCCTTCCGCCACGCAGGGGAGAAAGAGAAAAATACTCTCAGTAGACCTTCTCAAAACATTGCTCTTGTTATGGCCACAGGTGAGCCTCAGATTCTGAGCCACAAGGATCCCGATATTCTGCTCCTCTAGCTAGTGTTCCCTACTGATTTTTGTCATTTTGTGTATTTGTTCTTGCCGGTATGCTGCTCTAGTGTTTTATTGTTTCATTGTTCTTTATGTGCCAGTCCTCTCTTCCCCTTTATATAATTAATTGATCAGTCAGTAGTGTTTATTGAGCACTTACTATGGGCAGAGAGCACTTTTCTAAGTGCTTGGGACAGTACAATACAACAGAATTAGTGGACACATTACCTGCCCATAACGAGTTTAGACTCCAGAGTCTTACATTGGAAGCCCCTTGAGGGTCAAGGACTGTGTCAAATTCCCAACTCTGTACTCTTTCCTAACGCTGAAGTACATTGCTCTGCACACAAGAAACACTTTACTACTACTACTACTACTACTACCACCACCACCACCACCGCTTAGTGGAAAGAGCACGGGCTTGGGAGTCAGAGGTCATGGGTTCTAATCCCAGTTCCACCACTTGTCATTCATTTAATTCAATCGTATTTATTGAGCACTTACTGTGTGCAGAGCACTGTACTTGTCTGCTGTGTGACCTTGGGCAAGTCATTTAACTTCTCTGTGCCTCAGTTCCCTCATCTGTAAAATGGGGATTAAGACTGTGAGCCCCACGTGGGACAACCTGATTACCTTGTATCCACCCCAGCACTTAGAACAGTGCTTGTCATATAGTAAGCACTTAACAAATACCATCATTTTTATTATTATTATTTATTATTAGTAGTATTACTAAGAGCAGAAGGGGGACACTAGCTTGGTGTATGCTGCCCCAAATTCCTATGCCACTGGGTCTCTGGATTCCCTAGTGATTTGCCTGGTGCCCTGAGCGACCTCCAGCTTCCAGTGACCATTATGGAACTAAAGCCTTGGAAACATTCAGGACCTTGGGGAGGCTGCTGGGGTTGGAAACTGTTGCCTGGAGAGGCCCCAAGAGAATTGCCTCTTTCAGTGACTGTTTTGCCACATATATAACCTTGTTATCTTGGTCTGTTTGCCTGTGTAATTAATTGCTTTTAGTAATTCATTCTCACTGTTCTTTGTACCTTTCTTCCCGAGTAAGACTGTAAGGATAGGGGCCAACTCATCTGATTATTTTGTCTACACTGCAACACCTGTCTGTGTCGCCACAAAATAAGCACTTAACAAATATCATTACTACTACTACTACTACTACTACTACTACTACTACTACTACTACTCCTCTCAGTGGAAAGAGCCCGGGCTTTGGAGTCAGAGGTCATGGGTTCAAATCCAGGCTCCGCCAATTGTCAGCTGTGTGACTTTGGGCAAGTCACTTAACTTCTCTGGGCCTCAGTTACCTCATCTGTAAAATGGGGATTAAGACTGTGAGCCTCCTGTGGGACAACCTGATCACCTTGTTACCTTCCCAGTGCTTAGAACAGTGCTTTGCACATAGTAAGCATTTAATAAATGCCATTATTATTACTACTACTACTACTATTGGTCACTATAGCATTATTGGTTATATTTGGCCTTTTTAATTTAGAGTAATAAATAGTGTTTTGTTATTTAGGAAATTGCAGATGTAGGTCTTTGATATTTGTGTTTCTAAGGATTCCTATGAGAAGGGTTAACTTTTTAGAAGGGCAGTTATTACTTGCATTTATCTCCTAAGACTGCCAATCTTATCTGAGAATAAGCCCTCTCTTTTCTAATTCCTAGGGTGCAGATATTTTAAAGACACCTAAGTATGTTATGTAGCATTGACCAATTAGCATTAAAATTCACTCTCAGGTAGGGTTTTATTTAAACTTAAATTACCCACTTCTTCTAAATGGTAAAAAGCTGAGCAATCTACTGCTTCTTAATATTAAAGAAAGATGTACTAGCTGTATCTAGTGGAAGATTTTTTTTTAAAATCCTGGATTCTACTCGAGCCTAACCATTTTTGAGTTGTCAGCCAGAGGGCTCCTGGAAAAGCCCCGAATGTGCTCGTTACTCTAGCACCTTTTCTCAAAAACAGCAGAAAAACAAGTGGTTGAATTTTTGGTAAAGCGACCGTAAGATCTATATTCCATGTGATGCCAGCCAAACTGTGATTGTGCATCCCTCTTTTGGCTGGGGGAGTGCGGCCATTGTATTAAACCTTGGTATTGAGAATTGAAAGAGGTGACAACAGCAGATAAGGGGAAAACACTTTGTACTGACTTCTCTGCCTCCCATTTCTGTGGACATCATGTTCCATGGTCCACTTTCCCTGCCCACAAGGAACTTATAATCTAGAGGGGAGACATATTTATTACTCTATTTATGTATTTATTTATCTTGTACTTATCTATTCTATTTATTTTATTTTGTTAGTATGTTTGGTTTTGCTCTCTGTCTCCCCCTTCTAGACTGTGAGCCCGCTGTTGGGTAGGGACTGTCTCTATGTGTTGCCAACTTGTACTTCCCAAGTGCTTAGTACAGTGCTCTGCACACAGTAAGCGCTCAATAAATATGATTGATTGATTGATTGAATATAAATAAATAAATTTGTACATAAGTGCTGTGGGGCTGAGAGTGGGGTGAATGTCAAGTGCTTTCAGAGTACAGAGCCAAGTGCATAAGGGAGAGGGAGTAGGGGAATAGAACGTTTAATCGGGAATGGCTTCTGGGAGGAGATGTGATCTTAATAAGCCTTTGAAGGTAAGAAGAGTGGTGGTCCGTCATAAATGGAGGGGGAGGGAGTTCCAGGTTAGTGGGAGGACATGGAAGATAGTTGAGCTCAAGGAATAATAAGTTGGCGTTAGAGGAGCGAAGTGTGCAGACTGGGTTGTAGTAGCAAATCAGTGAGGCGAGGCAGGAGGGGCCTGCTGATTGAGTGTTTAAAGGTGATGATAAGGAGTTCCTCTTTGGTGTGGATGTGGATGGGCAACCACTGGAGGCTCTTGAGGAGTGGGGAGACACGGACTGACCTGAAATCTCCAGGGGCAAAGTGGTGGCAATGGGAAAGGCTGCACTATGATTGCATCTTTTCCTCATTCACCGCTGCCATTACCATTTTTTGGTATTGCTGACTGTTAGCTGATGTATCTTCATCCTAGTGAATAAAAATCTAACAGAAAGAGCCTGCAGGTGCAAGGTTTTGTGTTTCTGTAACTTCTGTTCATCTGTATTTCCATCTCAAGTTTTCTCTCTCCTCACCGTCTCTGTTTAGCTCTCCCTATCTGACATGCTTACCTTTGGCTGCCTCTGATTTGGGCTCTTTCTGTCTTGCTCTCTGTCTCTATCTCTCGGTCTCTGCGCTCTCTATTTGCTTTTTCTTCTTTATTGTCTCTTTGACCCTACCTATAGGTCATGTTACTGTCTCATTTTATGCTCCAAAAAATGCAGTCTCCACTTAATGCATGGAAACAAGGCATTTTTATTTTTTTGCCAGTAAAAACATCCTTTTGAACCTGGGTATTGACATCAGCTATTAGATCTTGCTGGTAGTACTATATCTGTTTCTCTGTATTTTGCCACCAGTCTTGTTGGACTCTGGACTCTGGTAACAGTTTCCTGGGTGCTACCTGCTATTGGGGGGAAGAAACAAGATCTAGAAAGCAGGGAGGGTTAGGAAAAGTCTGAAATGCAACTGATTGTGACCTGAAATGCTGAGGTCAAAGTTTCTGGGATTGGGAATAGTGGTTACATCAATCAATCAATGGCATTTATTGAGTGCTTACTATATGCAGAGCACTGTGCTAACCAGTTGGGAGAGTACAACAGAGGTGGTAGACACAATCCTTGCCCACAGCAAGCTTACAGTCTAGCCAAAATGTTGGTTTTATCTGCCCGATGAATCCTATTGTGATTCTGTTGCAGATTTGGTGCTTAACATTAAGTTTGCTTTGTGCAGATTTGGGCCAAAAATTGAATTTTCAAAAGAAAAATTATTTTCCAAAGCTACAATTGCAGACATGGCCACTATTAGCCTTTTTTCTCCCAATTGCATATTTAGAACTAGAGTTGTCTTTCTGGTCAAAGATGACGTGTTGATTAATAATAATGAAATACAAGGAAGTATCAGCTAGTGGAAAAAACACTGGCCTTTTGGAGGTATAAAGTTTGCCAAAATTTTAATAGTAATAGTAAAAAAAAGTACTCCCTTTTCCTTAAGGGAATAGGTGAGTACACTCACACACACACACATACACACACACACACACACCTATATAAGTGTGTATTTTTAAAATGGCAAGTCATTTAATCACTAATCTTATTCATAACCATGGGAAACACCGTCAATAGGGATGACAAAAGGTCTGGGCTTCATTCAGTACAGAAAGAAGTATTTAATACAACAAACCTCACCTAGTTACTCCTTACAAGACTGAATCTCCACATTGTGTTATTACAAATCTTAGATCAGAACATTGCGTTAACTTGCACATTTCTTTGCGATCTGTAATTCTGTTGGTACAAAAGGTGGAGTTTAGTCAGTGAGCTCCCCTCTAGCCCATAAACTTTTTGTGGGCAAAGACCATCTATACCTACTCATTTTTTAATGGTATTTGTTAAGTGCTTACTATGTGCCATGCACTATGGGGTAAATTCAGGCTAATCAGATTGGACACAGTCAGTGTTCCACATGGGGCTCACAGTATTAATCCCCATTTTACAGATGAGGTAACAGAGGTGCAGAGAAGTTAAGTGACTTCCCCAAGGTCACATTACAGACAAGTGGAGGAGCCAGGATTAGAATCAGGTCCTTCTGACACGCAGGCCTGTGTTCTATCCACCTGGCCACGTTACTTCTCGAATGAATCATACTCTCCCAAGCACCTTTCTGTAATTCCAGTAGTACAAAAGGTGGATTCTAATCAGTAAGCTCCCCTCTAGCCTTGTTGTGTTGTACTCTCCCAAGTGGTTAGTACAGTGCTCTGCACACAGAAAGTGCTCAATAAATACAATTGATTGATTGACAAGGACCATCTGTACCTTTTTTTGCATCATACTCTTCCAAGCACCTAGTACAGTGCTCCGCACAGAGTTAATGCTCAATAAATACCACTTGTTGATCTATTGACTCTTGCCTCCTTCACAAAAGTGGTAGCTCACTCTCCTTGCTTTAGGCCCAAAGATGGCAGTAGTGGTGAAATTGATCTATGGGTGCATGTGTATCTGAAAGACCAGTGCAGAATCCACAGTTCCAACCATATTGTGCACATACAAAGACCGCCGCTTTTTGGGCTGATATGTTTGTTGTTTGCGGGGCCTGGCACTTTTTTCACTTGGTTCTCTTTGTCTCAGAATTCTTATGAAGCTTCTGTTCAAAAAAGAGTGCTTTCTTGTGTGCCATATGCCGGCCTTGTCTATCAGTGGCATTTCTTTAGTCTAACAGCCAACGTGTTGACCAGGCTTCCTTCATTACCTTACCATAAAGATAAAGAAACTAGAGAATTAGAACTGCTGTGGGAAGCAGCATGGCAGAGGGGAAAGAGCACGGGGTGGGGTGTCAGGAAATTTGAAAACTAGCCTTGGCTCTAACACTTGCCTGCTGTGTGACCTTGGGAATTAGCAGACATGTAACTTCTCTGTGCCTCAGTTTCTGCCACCTTGAAATGGGGACAAAATACTTGTTCTCCCTTCCTCTTAGATTGCATGCCCCACGTGGATCGGGACTGTTTCTGATCTAATAATGATGGTATTTGTTAAGCGCTTACTATGTGCAAAGCACTGTTCTAAACGCTGGGGGGTTACAAGGTGATCAGCTTGTCCCACGTGGGGCTCACAATCTTCATCCCCATTTTGCAGATGAGGTAACTGAGGCCCAGAGAAGTGAAGTGACTTGCCCCAAGTCACACAGCTGACAAGTGGCGGAGTCGGAATTAGAACCCATGACCTCTGACTCCCAAGCCTGGGCTCTTTCCACTGAGCCACGCTGCTTCTCTATCTTTGATCTACCCCACAACTTGGCACATAGTAAGTGCTGAATAAATATCATTATTTATTAAAGTGAGATTCCATTTATATTCTCACACAACAAGGCAGTGATAGGGCCAAATAAGGAGATGATTAACCATGCAAATGCAATAGGCCTTTGAATGCCACTCACCCTTGAGAAACGATATTGTAAAGGAACAAAGATTTGGGGGAAGAAATGTTGATAATATTAGAACCCCTGCTCAAACTTCCTCCGCTACCCTGCATAAATTCTGGGGCTGGATGCAGTTTGGACCCATCAACTGAGATGATCCTCAGCAGAGCTTAGGCTGATGCCCAGCCTGAAGCCTCAATCCAACCTGACTTGCAGAGGTGAGAGGAAAAGATCATAAAAGTGTGGTATGTGTGTACACATACAACTGTTCTGATTCAGTAATACATGGCTTCCATACACTGGTGAAGGCACCTCAAAAAGACCATGGCTCCTCTGGGCTGGGTTGGCTGGCAGGTGACCCAAGGTAGGTCATTCTCCTTAGCCCAAGTCCAGATCCTAGTCTTTCTTTCCAAAGAACAGCCGGGCCCTGTCCAAAGTCTGACCTGGGTTGAGGGAAGACCCATGCAGGACTTCTAGGACACAGCCAAATTACTATTCTCACCTGGCACTTTCTTCAAATAGTGTTGAAATAATAGATGTTCACCAAGATGCCCTCATTCCTCTGCTATATGATGGTTTAGAGGCTTTCTCATCTAATGAATGAATCATAATAATTGGATTATCTTATTCTCTCAAAATTCTCACCTGTTGGGTGTAAAATGAGCACTTTTCTAAAATTCAATAGTCACCATCAAATAATCCTCATTGCCTATTTTCAATGTTAGATATTAATTTTCTTTATTCTTCATGAGATATTCATAAATTCAATTATATTTGTTGGGCACTTTGTATAAAAGCAATGTACTAAGAGCTTGGGGGAGTACACTATGATAATAAACAGACACATCGCCTGCCCTCAATGAACTTACACTCTGGAGGAAGAGTAATAAGTGATAAACTTCCAATAATATTTACTTAAAAATAAATTGACAGGCAAAAGATATTATCTCCATTTGAAAATATATTTCTAAAGGTAACTCTGCCACTAACTGCTGCTTTAAATAAAAGAAGTGCTTTATATTTTTACATATGCCACAGGTGCACTTCTAAATAAATTCGGAGGTCAGCACCATTTATAGCCACGTGAAGCATCAATGGGTTAAAAACAAAAGCATCCACGATGTTCTTCACTTCAACCACTAGAGGGAGATTAAGGGTTGTCTATAAAAAAATTCAGGAAACCAAAACAAAAAGGTCCTGAATTTACCACTGTGGTGGTAAATATTCTTCTGTTTTTATGATTCCGTATTTTTTCTATAGAGAAAATCTTTCAGAAAGCACATGAAGCCTTTGCTTTCAGTTGCCAGGGTGAAATGGTGCCAGAAAAGAGCTTCAGAGAAGCAGCAAGGCCAAAGGGATAATAATAATAATAAGGTTGGTATTTGTTAAGTTCTTACTATGTGCCAAGCACTGTTCTAAGCGCTAGGGAGATACAAGGTAATCAAGGATGTCCCACGTGGGGCTCATAGTCTTAATCCCCATTCTCCAGATGACAGAGCTGAGGCCCAGAGAAGTTAAGTAACTTGCCCAAAGTCACACGGCTGACCAGTGGTGGAGTGATGGGTCATTAGAGCCCATGACCTCTGACTCCCAAGCCCGGGCTCTTTCCATTGAGCCACGCTGCTTCTCTCTCAATGATATTCATTCATTCAATCATATTCATTAAGCACTTACTGTGTGCAGAGAACTTTACTAAGCGCTTGGGAGAGTACAATACAACAGTAAACAGTGGCACTTTTGGGTGGCCTCCCGCCACTCACAGAAGTCCCTGATGATACTGGCTGGATCATCCCAGTGATTCCTCCACCCAGCGGCTGTCCCACCTCGGGGTAGACCATGAGCCTGGGAATCAGAAGGACCTGGGTTCTAATCACCAAATCCTGTTGGTTCTACCTTCACAACATCACTCGAACCTGTCCATTTCTCTCCATCTAAACTGCTACTCTGCCGCTCCTTGCACTTACATCCCACCTTGAATACTGCATCAGTGTATCCTCGCCGACTTCCCTGCTGCCTCCTGTCTCTCCTCACTCCAGTCCGAACTTCACTCTGCTGCCCAGATGGTGTATCTAAAAATACATTCCCATATCCATATCTTCATATGTCCATATCTCCACACTCCTCAAGCACCTCCAGTAGTTGCCCATCCACTTCTGCATTAAACACAAACTCCTCATCATCGGCTTTAAAGCCCTCAATCAGCTTGTCCCTTCCTATCTTACCTCAGTGATTTCCTACTACAACACAGGCTGCACACTTGGTTCCTGTAATGCCAATTTATTCACTGTACCTCAATCTCGTTTATCTTGCCACCGAACCCTTGCCCACATCCTCCTTCTGGCCTAGAACTATCTCGCCCTCTGTATATCACCACAATCTCCATTTTCAAAGCCTAATTAAGGCCACATCTCCCCCAAGAGGCCTTCCCCAATTAAGCCCTCTTTCCCTCTACTCCCTGTCCCTTTTGCATCACCTATGCCCTTGGATCTGCACCCCTTTAATCTCTTCATATTCACCCCACCCTCAGCCCTACGGCACTTATCTGTATATGCGTAATTTATTTATTTATATTAATATCTGTCTTCCCATTTAGACTGTGAGCTTTCTGTGGGCATGGAATGGGTGTACCAATTCTTTTGTATTGTACTATCCCAAGTGCTTAATATAGTGCTCTGCACACAATAAGTGCTCAATAAATACCATGGATTGATTGGTTGATTTACCACATGGCTACAGGCAATAAATTGTACAGGACTGGCCTAACTTCACAGTACTGCCTTTAGCCATTAGTACTGGGGAATGAATCAGAGAGGATCAGAGGAGTTTGATCATGGAGCAAACTCAAGATCTCAATTAATTTCTCAGGACAGCCATATTTACTTAGTAATTAGAACCTAGCAGCATGCTGGCATCAAATATTTTCAAGAAGTCACCTTGCCCACTCCTAACTCACCTCACTACTCTCCTACTACAATGCAGCTGGCACACTTCGCTCCCCTAATGCTAACCTACTCACTGTACCTCAATCTTGTCTATCTCCCCACCGACCTCTCCGCCCGTGTCCCATCTCTGGCCTGGAACGCCCTCCTTCTTCATATCTGACAGACAATTACTCTCCCCACCTTCAAAGCCTTATTGAAGGCACATCTCCTCCAAGACGTCTTCCTTGACTATGCCCCGCTTTGCTCTTCTCCCACTCCCTTCTGCGTCACCCTGACTCGCTCCCTTTCTTCATTCCCCCCTCCCAGCCCCAAAGCACTTATCTACATATCTGTAATTTTATTTATATTAATGTCTGTCTCCCCCTCTAGACTGTAAGCTCGTTGTGGGCAGGGAATGTGTTGAGTATATTGTATTCTTCTAAGAGCTTAGTACAGTGCTCTGCACACAACAAGCACTTGACTGAAAGGTCCATGTAGAGGTTTGATGTGGTTCATTTCATTTCTCCTGAATCAGACTCTGGCTAGGATCCTGGCAGCAATGGATAACAGCATTTATCAGTGTGATCAGTACTGGTAACAATAATATTAATCAGTATTACTTTTACTACTAGTAATCATTGTTTTCCTTTTTCCTTCTTCTTGGAGATGGACATCGTGGTGGAGTCTTTAATATCTTAGACATCTTTACATATCACTACATATTGGAAAAATTTACTTATTAATAAAAGTGATCATAGTAATGGTATTTGTTAAGCACTTACTACATTCCAAGCACTGTACTAAGCACTGGGGTAGGTAGAAGATAATTAGGTTCTTCATGGGGCTCACAGTCCAAGTAGGAGGGAGAGCAGGTGTTGAATCCCCATTTTGCAGATGAGAAACTGAAGCACAGAGAAGTTAAGTGACTTGCCCAAGGTCACACAGCAGGTAAACTGGATTAGAACCCAGGTTCCCTGACTCCCAGACCTGTGCTTTTCCCACTAGATAGATACTCAAACGGTGCATCCAGTTTGTTCTTGAGGATCTTGTCAGGCATGTCTTTCATTCTGGTAGCTTTCCCTTAAATTCTTCATGGCTGTGCCTGTAGCGGCCTCAGAGGGTGAAATTAGAGGGCCATGCCTTTACACGTGCTCAGGTTATCAAGGATTTTTCGGCTCTCCTCGTCAATGATAGCAAACAATTTTTAAAGTTTGTGCTCATCTCAGGAAGATTCCCTTTTGGTCTCGGTTGGGATGGAAGCCATCTGCACTACATTGAAATAATTGCCGGTGCAGATTAGTCCTTTATTCAGAAATGTGGTCCCCTCCAGGTGTCGCTGCTGTTTGGTAATCCATGAAAAGCTGAACTGCTTTCAAAACTCAATCACTCAAAATTCCTGGTCTTAAAACGAGAACATGATGCACTCATATAGTAGCATAGAGCCTGAAGTGGTCAGCATTGGAGAGAACAGGGATCAACCGGATGGTATCTAGGAACTGTTTCCTAGCTGCAGTTCTCCCGGCTAGGTTGTAAACCCCTTGAAGAGGGGGATTGTGGCTAACTTTACTGTACCTTTTCTCTAGTTCTTAGTTCAGTGCCCTGCATGGAGTATGTACCCAATAAGTGCTACTGATACATTCGGTGAGTAAAGACAAATAGCGTGGCTTGTGGATACAGCAGGGGCTGGGAGTCAGAAGGACCTGGGCTCTAATCCCAGCTCCACCACTTGCCTGCTCTGTGACCTTGGGTAAGTCACTTCCCTTCTCTGGGCCTCAGTTACCTCATCTGGAAAATGGGGATTGAGGCTTTACAATACAACAGAGTTGGTAGATGTGTTCCTTTCCCACAAGACTTAAAGGTATATTTTCTATTCTAACCATATTACTTTAGGAGTGGCAGCTCCAAATCTTCACTTTCAATGATTGGAAATGAATTCATCATCTAACAAACTCAGATCTAAAGCCATCCTATTTTCCCTTTCTAATGCATCACCTATACATTTGAGTCTGAAGCCCCTAAGCACTTAGGTATTCACCACACTCCCCCAACACTTATATAGCCATCTTTATAATTAACTGCTTCCCCTACCTGTACTTTATTTTAATGTCTATCTCCCCTCTATACTGTAAGCTCTTTGAGGGCAGGGATTGTCTCTACCTACTCTATTGTACTCTTCCAAGTGCTCAGTACAGGATTGTGCCCACAATCAGTATTCACTAATTACCATTGATGGATTAAAAACAGATCGTAATCTAATGACTCCCTTTCCTTTCTTTTTGAGAGAGCTGGGAAACGTTTTCAGGAGGCTTTGGTGATGAAAAGGAGGTGTTATTTTAAAAACAGTAAAAACAAATTTCTGGATAAATTTTAAGGGTTTTTTTTTTTTAGAATAGGGGAGATAGAGGCATGTTTGAAGGCAGAGGAGAAGGAGCCATCATAGAATGAGCAGTTGAAGATGGCAGTAAGGGAGGGAAGAAGAGTGGGAGCAAGTGTTTCTAGAGGTTGAGAAGAGATGGGATTAGTGGCACAGGTGGAGGGGGTACATTTTGAAAGCGGGAGATGAATTATTTTCCTTCTCCCCTTCTCAAAACCCTTGCATCCACGAGTGCAGGATGGGAATCATTCACTCAGTCATTGTATTTATTGAGCATTTACCAGGTCAGAGCACTGTACTAAGTGCTTGAGAGATTACAATACAACAATAAACAGACACATTCCCTGCCCTCAATGAGTTTACAGTCTAGTGGGGAGGAGAGACATTAATATTAATAAATAAACACAGATATGTACATAAGTGCTGAGGGGTTGGGAGGGGGATTGAATAAAGGGAGTGAGTCAGGGTGATGCAGGAGGGAGAAGAGGAAAGGAGGGCTTCGTCAGAGAAGGCCTCTTGCTGGAGTTGTGCCTTCAGTAAGGCTTTGAAGGGGGAATAGAGGTGATCCAAGGCTGGGGATCATGATGTGAGAACCTTTATGGATCCCACTGCATCCTTCAGCTGTCGCTCAGCTCCCTTTTTACATTCCTACCCAAACTCCTCAAAGGCATTATTTGCACCCACTGCCTTTACTTCCTCTGCCCTCTTCCCTCCACTGAAATTTCTCTCTCCAAGGTCAGTGATGACCTCCTTCTTGCCAAATCCAGTTGACTCATATTTCCCCATGACTTCTCTACCTGCCTTCAGCACTGTGGGCCACTCCCTGCTCCTGGAAACACTGTCTGACCTTGGCTTTACTGAAACAGGTTTTTTTGCTTTTTTTTTGTTTTTAATGATATTAGTTAAGTGTTTACTATTTGTCAGGCACTGTACTAAGCACTGGGGTAGGTACTAGTTAATCAGATTGGACACAGTCCATGTCCCACAGTCCGTGTCTTTATCCCCATTTTACAGATGAGGAAACTGAGGCACAGAGAATTTAAGTGACTTGCCTAAGGTCACACAGCAGATCAAATGGTGGAGGGATTAGAACCCAGGTCCTTCTGACTCCGAGGTCCATGCTCTATGAAGTAAGCAATGCTGCTTCTCAACAGTTCTCTCCCAGTTTCCTCTTGCGTCTCTGACTATTCTCTCAGGGTCTTTCACCAGCTCTTTCTCAGCCTCAGCCCCTATTTGAGGGAGTTCCTCTGTGTTCTGTTCTGTTTACCATTTTCTTCTCACTTTATGCTCATTCCATCCCTCTGGAAGCTCATCCATTCCCATGGCTTCAGCTACCAGCTTCAACTCTTTGTGGATGATTCCCAAATCTACCTGGCTCATCCTGACCTCTCTCATTCCCTGCAATCTCACATTTCTTCCTGCCTGTAGGAAATCTCTATCTGGTTGCCCTGCTTGAGAAAACTGAAGCCCTCATCTTCCCTCCCAAATCCTCTTCTCCACCAGACGCTCTTTCAGTCTAATTTAAACACAAAATCGTGGCACTTTTCTGGACTCCTTCTTCCTCTCTTTCAACCTCCATGTTAAATCTGACCCCAAGTCCTGTTGATTTTTCCTCCATATCATTTCTAAAATCTGCCCCTTCTGTATCCAAATGGCCTCTACACTGGTCTAGGCATTTGATATATCAGTCAATAGCATTTATTGAATGCTTACTATGTGCAGAGCACTTGGGAGGGTATAGTAGAAGAAAGTTACTGGACACATTCCCTGCATTCAATGAGCTCACAGTCTTGAGACTACTATATCCTGGATTAACTAGCTACATTAACCTCCTGGCTTGATCTCCCTGCTTCAGCTAGCTCCTCTGTCCAGTAGATATGCCACTCTACTGCCTGGATAATTTTTCTTTAACATCATCTATGCACGTCTCTCCACTCCTCCAAATCCTCTGATTGCCCATCCTTCTCCGCATCAAACAGAAACTCCTAACCATTGGATTTAGGTCCCTTTATCAGCTCTCTCCTTCTTGCTTATCCATTCTCTTTTCATACTCATCCAGTTCACACTTTCCCTCCTCTCAAGCTAACTTACTGTGCCTTTTTCTTGTCTCTCCTGACGCCAACCCCTTGCTCCGGCCCTCCTGCCTGGAACTCCCTCCCCCTTCACTTCCAACAGACCACAGCTTTATCCACCTTCAAAGCCCTGGTGAAATCTCATCTCCTCCAGGAGGCCTTCCCCGATAGATTTCTAATCTCCCCACTTTATACATCTCCAACAGCCACTTCTGAGCTATCTAAGCACAAGAAAACTCACAAAAGCCCCTAACTCTTATGTTTCTATCTTATATATTCACTTCTATCTGAAATTTACACTAGTGTTTTGTTCCCCTGATAAACTGTAAACTCAGATCTTGCCTATTAATTACAGTGTCCTTGCCCAAGTGCTTAGAACATTGTTCTGCAAACACACTAGGTACTAAATTAATCCTATTGATTGGTTTTGCTTCCTGTTTATGTTTGGTGGTGAGAGAAATGTTCAATATATGCTCTTCTCTTATAAAGTCAGATCAGAATTACTTTATGAAGAACTCCACATTTCCTTTTGAAAGGAAAACAATTCTGAGACTTCTAAAAATTATAGTTTAAAGTTTATTATTTGTGACATTTAATTTTTTTACTTTTGATTGTTTTCAGATCCATTAACATCTGAGAAGTGAACATAAAAGCTGGTAGAACCTTTTGATGGAAGATAAAACTCCAATTTTATCTGACTTCTGTCTAATCTTCAGAATGGTACATTATGCTAAAGGCTTGGATTTTTTAACAGATATTTTCTTGTCATGTTGCTTGTTCTTCCATTGTTGCAATGTTTCCTTTAATCTTCCATCTTTCAAAAATTATATATGAGTTCTAATCAGACTCTACTTTCCTCCAAGAATATGGCAGAAAATACAAAGATACATCAAGGTAGACACAGAGATCTATCTAGGAAAGTTATTGCTGTTCACAGTTCAGGGGACAAAAGAACCTTCAGGCTTTTTAAAGTTTTGCCAACTCTACTTTTGATCTAGTTACTTTTATTGTGCCTTGTGTATCTCAACACAAATGTTATGATTATGATGGATTATTATTATTATTATTATTATTATTATTATTATTCATAATGGTATTTGTTAAGGTCTTATTATGTGCCAAGCACTGTTCTAAGCGCTGGGGTAGATACAAGGAAACCAGGTTGTTCCACATGGAGCTCACAGTCTTAGTCCACATTTTACAGATGAGGTAACTAAGGCACAGAGAAGTTAAGTGACTTGCCCAAAGTCACACAACTGGCAAGTGGCAGAATCGGGATTCAAACCCATAATCTCTGACTCCCAAGCCTGGGCGCTTTCCACTAAGCCACGCTGCTTCTCTAACAGAAAACTCAGACCATACTCCCCCAAGTGCTTAGTAATGGTAGGAACTGTATTTTTTGAGCACCCATTGGGTGCAATTAACAGAGTACTCAGGCAAACTCAAAATATACTTTCCATGTTCATGAGTCTACACTGGTAAATCACATAAAGATAATAACACTGAATTTAAAATGGAAGAGAAAGTATCTTCCTTTTAAAGCAGGTGTTCAGTAATAATAATAGTGGTATTTGTTAAGTGCTTATTATGTGCCAAGTAATAATAATAGTAATAATGATGGCATTTGTTAAGCACTTACTATGTGCAAAGCACTGTTCTAAGCACTGGGGGATACAAGGTGATCAGGTTGTCCCACATGGGGCTCACAGTCTTCATCCCCATTTTACAGATGAGGTAATTGAAGCTCAGAGAAGTTAAGTGACTTGCCCAAGGTCACACAGCAGACATGTGGCAGAGCCGGGATTAGAACTCATGACCTCTGACTCCCAAGCCCGTGCTCTTTCCACTGAGCCACGCTGCTTCTCTAGCAGTACTGTTCTAAGCACTGGGGTAGATACAAGGTAATCAGGTATGTGGAGCTCACAACCACATGGGGCTCACAGTCTTAATCCCCAGTTTACAGATGAGGTTACTGAGACACAGAGAAGTGAAGTGACTTGCCCAAGGTCACACAGCTGATAAGTGGTGGAGTGGGATTAGAACCCATGACCTCTGACTCCCAAGCCCGTGCTCTTCCCACCAAGCCACGCTGCTTCTTGTTTGTTATAGCACTTTTATTACCAAAGCGCTCTCACATTAATTGGTTAATTTCAAACCCTCACAACACCCCTGTGAGGTAGGGGAAACAAGACAGGTATTACAGATGGAGAAACCGAGGTACAGAGGAGTTAAGTGACTCATCTATAGTCACACAGCAGACTAACAGGATGAGTCGGACTCAAACCCGGGTCCTCTGGCTTCTAGACCAGCGCCCTACTGCTTCACCACACCGCTTCCCCTGAGAATCCTGAGAATGGGCTGCATATGTAGTTATATAGTAGTATACAGATGTCAATTTTTAAAAAGTTTGAATTACAAATAAATCATTTATAAAATCAATCAGTGACATTTGAGTGTTCACTGTGTGCAGAGCACTGCACTAAGCACTTGGGGGAGTACGGTAGAGTAAGTAGACACAATCCCTACCTGCAAGTCTCCTATAATAATTAGTAATGGTAGGAATTGTATTTTCTGAGTACCAATTGGGTGCAATGCACTGTTCTAAGTGGTTTTTTAAAATGATATTTGTTAAACACTTACTATGGGTCAAGCACTGTTCTATGTGCCGGGGTAAAATTGGGTTGGACATAGTCCCTGTCCCATATATGGCTCACAGTCTATGTAGGAAGGAGATTGGGTATTGAATCCTTATCTAACATTTGAGGAAAATGAGGCACAGAGAAGTTAAGTGGCTTGCCCGAGGTCAACTAGCAGGCAAGTGGCAAAGCCAGAATTAGAACCCAGGTCCTCTGAATCCCAGGCCCATGCTCTTCCCTATAGGCCACACTGGTTCTGCTTGAGAAGGTACAACGGAAGCGCAAGATGCTTTCCCTGCCCAGATGCCTTCCCTGCACACAAGAAGCTTACATCCTAACTTGTATTGTCTTATGGTGTCGAGTCATCTCTGACCCATTGCGACTCCATAGACATATCTCTCCCAGAACACCCCACTCACTATCTGCAATCGTTCTGGCAGTGTATCTGTAGAATTTTCTTGGTAAAAATGTAGAAGTGGTTTTCCATTGCCTCCTTCCACACAGTAAACTTGAGTCTCTGCCTTTACTCCCATTAAGCTGCTGCCCAGCACAAGTGAGTTTTGACTTGTAGCAAATTGCCTTCCACTCTCTAGCCACTGTCCAAACAAGGAATGGAATGGGTATGCTTCTGCTTGACTCTTCCTCCCATAGCTGAGACTGGTAGAGTACTGGAAACTCTCCGGGTGCGATCCTGAGAGGGGACATCCTAATTAGCTACCTAATAAACGATTATTGAATAGAACTAGAGGAAATAAACTTTAAGCTTGTATTAGCATGCTGAACTGCATTCATTATTTCTTTGCAGATTTACTTTTACCTACCGTTTTCTTGCAGACATGCTATTAATGAGTGGGGTCAATGGTCTAAGATTAAGGGGTAGAATACGAAAAGGAAAGAAAGAAACAGAGACAGAGGCAGATGAAAGGACCATCACAAGAATTTGGGTCATCTTAAACTGTACCAGGAATTTAAAAATCCGTGGAGCAGTGGGGAGGAGAAGGGAGCGGGGAAAGGCGAGGGAGGAACAGGAAGAAAGAAGACAGAAGTGGGGTTATCCAGTAAGGGAGAGAAAGAATAAGGGGAAAAAGGAAAATGTGGAGGAAGGAGAGGAAGAAGGGAGAAGAAACATGGGGAAAAGGAGAGAAAGAGTGAGGATTAATTCGTATTAATGTCTGTCTCCATTTCTAGACCGTAGGCTCACTATGGGCAGGGAACGTATATGCAAATTCTGTTGTACTCTCCCAAGCGCATAGTACAATGCTCTGTACATAGTAAGTGCTAAATGAATATGACCGATTGAGTGACTGATTGAGGAAGGGGAGAGAGTAGAGAGAGAAAAGGAGAGAAAGGGGAATGGCTGTTTATTATCTCGGACTTCTTCATCTTCCGCCCTCATCCCCTGCAGCTGATGCCACTGTCCCTTGGGCTCCCAGCAGGCAGCCAGGATGGCAGGCCCAGCTTTCAGAACTTCCATATTCAATCATATTTATTGAGCTCTTACTCTGTGCAGAGCACATTACTAAGCACTTGGGAGAGTATAAAAGAGTTAGTAGACATGATTCCTGCCTTCAAAGACTTTATAATCCAGCAGCGGACACAGACACTAAAATAAATTGCAGGTAGGGGGAAGCAACAGAGTTTAAAGTTCTGTACTTAAGATGAAATGGGATGGGAAGATACCACAGGCTTTCATCGGCTTCCCAGGCCAGGCCCATGGTGCTTGGGCAGAGCCCCCTTCAACCTTGATTACTGTATCAGCTGTACCTTCCTGTCCCCGTCTCTCCCTACTCCAATCCACACTTCACTCTGCTGCCCTGATGATTTTTCTACAGAAATGTTCAGTCCACTTTTCCCCACTCCTCAAGAACCTCGAGTAGTTGCCCATCCACCTTGGCATCAAATGGAAACTCCTTACCATCAGCTTTAAAGCACTCAATCACCTTGCCCAATCCTACCTAACTTTGCTGCTCTACTACTACAACCCAGCCTGCACATTTTGCTCCTCTAATACCAACCTACTCACTGTACCTCGATCTCGTTTCTATCGTTCATTCATTCAATCGTATTTATTGAGCGTTTACTGTGTGCAGAGCACTACTAAGTGCTTGGGAAGTACAAGTTGGCAACGTTATAGAGACGGTCCCTACCCCACAGTGGGGTCACAGTCTAAAATTTACCTCACACCCACGTCGTTCTGCCTCTGGACTGGAACACCCTCCCTCTTCACCTATCCAACGGACAATCACTCTCCCCACCTTCAAAACCTTATTGAAGGCAAATCTCCTCCAAGAGGCCTTCCCTGGTTAAGCCCTCATTTCCTCTTTTCCCACTCCCTTCTGCATCACCTTTGCACTTGGATTTGCACCCTTTATTCACCCCTTCCTCAACCCCTCAACACATGTCTATATCTATAATTTATTTATTTGCATTCATTAGTCTGGGTCTCTCTCTAGACTTTAAGCTCATTGAGGGAGTGAACATGTCTACCAATTCTGTTATATTGTACTCTCCCAAGCACTTATTACAGTGCTCTGCACATAGTAAGTGCTCAATAAATACAAATGATTGATTGATTGATCCAATATGCACTTTCCACCTCTTCTCCATTCCCTCTTCCCTACTCCTCCTCTCCATTTGGGAAGTAGGTGCATGGCAACATATCTCCTTATTGTTATATTGTACTCTTCTAAGTGCTTAGTACAGTGCTTTGCACACAATAAGCACTCAATAAATACGATTGAATGAATGAATATCTCCCTCCCTACACAACCTTGCCCACCAGATGGGATGCTGTGGCTCTCTGCCAGCCTTCTTTTGTTAAAGATCCATGTCTTGTCAGCTTCAGGCTTGCCAGGATATAACAGCATCCCGGAAGACTTAAAGACACCGATGGGACACACCCACAAAATTTGGAATTGTCTCCCAGAATCTGGGATGCCGGGTTCCGATGGCAGGGCATTTTAGATGAGTGTCAAAGAGATAAAGGCAGAGAAACAGAGATGAATCCAATCAGAAAGGGTTAGAAAACCAGATTGATATAGCGAGACAGAGACAGAGATACAGACAAGAAACATCCTTTACACACACAAAATCCTTCAGTCACATCTCTCTCTCTGCCAGCATAGATATACATATTCATCCGTGAGCATACATTCACACACCTGCTCATGCTGATGCTCCTCCTCTCAAACCTCAGATGTCAGCAGCAGCAATAGCAGTAACAGTGGAACAGAGGTAGAGTAAAAACTGCTTCTCCCTCCCTGGTTTCCAACATATCCAAACAGCCCCGCTCAATGCTTTGGGCTTAAGGGGCTGTTTCTCTCCCTGTTGCTATTGCTCTTCAGGGTTTCCAGCATAGGGGTAGGGAAGTGGGAGGCCTGAATCTGGAACCCTGCTAATTCTGGAGAGCACCACCACCATCATCATCATCAGTGCTTAGAACAGTGTTTTGCACATAGTAAGTGCTTAACAAATGCCATCATTATTGTCATCATCATCATCATCGTCATCATCATTAATAGCAGCAGTAACAGCAGCAGCAGCCCCTTCAGCTTAAGGAGCAATAAGAAACCAGGCTTTTTGGAGGCTAGAGGCCACCACTGGTTGTCTTAATCAATCAATCAATTAACCAATCATATTTATTGAGCACTTACTGTGTGCAGAGCACTGTACTAAGTGCTTGGGAGAGTGCAGTATAACAGAGTTGGACAACATGTTCCCAGCCCACAATGAACTTAAAATCTAGAGGAGGAAACAGACATTAAAATAAATTATGGAAACGTATGTAAGTGTTGAGGGGCTGAGGGTGGGGTGATTAAAGGGTGCAAATCCAAGTGCAAAGCTGACACAGAAGAGAGAGAGAGTAAAGGAAATGAGGGCATAATTGGGGAAAGCCTCTTGGAGAAGATGTGATTTCAAATAAGTCTTTGAAGGTGGGGAGAGTGATCACCTGTCAGATATGAAGGGGGAAGAAGTTCCAGGCCAGAGGTAGGACACGGGCAGGGGGTTGGTGGCAACAAAGATGACGAGGTCAAGGTACAGCCAGTGGGTTGATGTTAAAGGAGTGAAGTGAACATGCTGGGTTGAAGAAGGAAATCAGTGAGGTAAGATGGGAGCGGGCAAGGAGATTGCTTTAAATCCAATGGTAAGGAGTTTCAGTTTGATGTAGAGGTGGATGAACAATCACTGGAGGAGTGAGGAGATATGGACTGAATGGTTTTTTTTTTAGAAAAATGATCCAGGCAGCAGAGTTTAGTGTGAATTGGAGTGGGAAGAGACAGGAGGGAAGGCAGGCAGGATGATGCAGTAGTCAAGGCAGGATAGGATAAGTGCTTGGATCAACGTGGAGCACTCTGGATGGAGAAGAAAGGGTGTATTTTAGCATTGAAGGTAGAACTTAAAAGATTTGGTGACAGACTGAATACATGGGTTGAATGAGAGGGATGATTCATTCATTCATTCAATTGTATTTATTGAGCACTTACTATGTGCAGAGCACTATACTAAGTGCTTGGAAAGTACAATTCAGCAATAGTTGAGAATAATGCCAAAGAAACAGGCTTGGGAGACAGGGAGGATGGTGGTGCTGTCTACAATCAATCAATTGTATTTATTGAGCACTTACTGTGTGCAGAGCACTGTACTAAGTGCTTGGGAAGTACAAGTTGGCAACATGTAGAGACAGTCCCTACCCAACAGTAGGCTCACAGTCTAGAAGTGATGGGGAAGTCAGGGAGAGGGCAGGGTTTGGGTGAGAAGATGAGTTTCGTTTCAGAATTCTGTTCTCTCACTTTCAGGTCCTGCGGGCCACACAGAATGTTACAGCAGTTAGCATGCGGCCCACCTGCTAGCCAAGATTCAGCTTGCCTGATTTAAAGAAAAATAGGAGGGTGATTGCTAAGAAAATTAGGTTCTCATTCAGCACCTCTTTATTTCTATATTCAGCACCTTGTTATTTCTGTTCACTTTTCTGGGATGCTTTCCCTTGGTTTTTTTAACGATAATCATTGGCTTTTGAATAGCATTTAGTCATACAGTGGGTAAAACTAGGTACTATTAGACCTTATAAAATTGAGATCATTTGAACATTCCAAACTACAGGCCCCACTTCTGACATTTCTCATTAATGATGATTATGCTTCTGTGTCTACTCCGGAAATCTTTAATGTTTAATGTGCATTTGCTACCCTGAAATTTTTCTAAGAGCAATAATTTCATAATATTAAATGAATATAGAAAAAAAATCCATTATATGTTACACCAGAGGGGAGACAAGCTTTCAATGCAATTATACTGGATGGTAATGATCCTGTCACATGCTGATGTATCAAAACAGTACATTTTACTTGGTCAAAATGAAGCTCAATCCATTATGTAAAACACTGTCCTTTATAAAGTACTTTATCTTTTATGTCCTTTAGGGCCATATGCTAAGATTTGTGTAAAAATTCTACTCTCAGTTTTTCAATGTTATGGGGGTTTTTCACTACTACCCATGTAAATTTTCCTGAGAATGAAAGTAATTCAATGTTCCCTGGCTCACAAACTAGAGCTAAAATTGTCCATGACTGTACAGGGTCAGATATTTTTTTGGACCGGAGTCTGCAGGAGGTGAACCTAGCACATACAAGGCAAATATTTTTGGAGCTAAGTTTAGGTGACCAATGTTTGGGGTGGAGGAGTCTCAAAGTGGAATTGAGGCTCAAAAGTGGGCAGAGGAGAGAGAAAAGGAAAAAGAAATGGAGAAAGGAGGAAAATGAGAGGGGCAAGAAGGAAGAGGGAAAGGGGGAGAAATAGAAAGGAGAAAGAGGGAGAGGAGGTGAGAGGAAAAAGAATAGGAAGAGTTGGAATGGGGAGAATGACAAGAGGAAAGAGAAAAAGTAGAATTGGGGGACAGAAAGAACCCCAGAGCTTTCAGCTTTACCAGGTAACAGCTGTCAATCAGGCAGACCCGTTGGCTAGTCAGCAGTCATGTAGGAGGACACATTTTCATGAGAAAGAAAACTCCTTCTACACATCTTCAGCTTAATGCTTTTCACTCTTTCTATGCTAAATTCAGACAAAAAAAATCAAGCACCAAGTTTCCTGCTCATTGGCTAAAGGGACAGCTTTAATTAGGGCCAGTGGGAAACATGTGCGTGACCTAGTGGAAAGGCCACAGGCACCTGGGAGTTAGCAGAACTGAGTTCTAATCCTGGCTCAGCCATTTATTTTCTGTGTAACCTTGAGCAAATCATTTAACTTGTCTGTGCTTCAGTTACCTCATCTGTAAAATGGGGAATAAGACTGGAGCCCCATGTGGCACATGGACTGTGTCCAACCTGGTTAACTTGTATCTATCCCAGCATTTAATACATTTATTGACACGTAGTAAGTGCTAACAAATGCCGTAAAAAAGCATGTATATTCTGTAATTTCTTTTCAAACCAATGTCAGTTGGGTCCCTTGCAATCATGGCTTCTGAATCATTCTCTCATACATATGAACAGGGGAATGGACATTTCCTGCAGCTCTCAGAGAACACCAGTTGCACTTCAGGAGGTGTCAGATCGACTCACCCACCTTGTGAAATTTTCAGTCACAATTGACTTACCTTGGCACTGAATTAAGCCATTCACTTGCTTCTGAAGTAGCTCCTGATGTAATTTTGTTCTTTACCTTTCAATATGCTTAGGTTTTAAACTTTCTAAGGGTACAGTTCAGCTCCTAAATTTAACGCTTCCTCCATGGAATATTTGCATCTGAGTGAAGGAAGATAACAAGACCCAGTGGGTGTGGTTCTACTCCGCCCAATAAAACTATGTAACCCCTTCTAATGCTCTTATCTTTCGCCTTACCCTTTTCTTTAAAATAGGAAAGAAGAAAGGCAGGAGGTGGGAGCATGATCTTCCATGATGAAGATAATTCAAATTAATATTTTTACTATGCTCTGGTTCAGGAAAAATGACATGTGGGAAACAGCCAACGAATCAAACTCCATGGCTTTAATACATGCCACAAACAGGTCCTGTGGGGGAAAAGAAATATACAGTTATGGAAGGAAACAGGACTACATTGTTAGTGGGAAGATTCAAAGAGTGGGGCAAAAAGTTAGTAGCCTATCACATGTACTGCAAACTTTGTTCATAATTCACATTAATGATCAATTAAAGAATATAAACTTGACAACACCAACCTTCTCCAGCCTATGCAAAGGTAATGCCACCCTTGCTCTCTAGTTTGTTTATTGTTTTCGTACTGCAGTGACCTCAGTTTCATTCGAGAAAGTTAACACTGATTTATTTTCCATTCTGGTTTTGAAGCCTTTCTATTCAGTCCTTCCAGGTTTTGGCAGTTGCTTTTAATATCCATTGAAAGGATTACGATTTCCTGTGGGACAGTGGGTTAGATGATGTGTCATCTAGTTTCTTGAACTCTTTGGCCTGAATTGCATTCCAGGGTACAACCCGCAGCTATCACATTCAGAACTCGGTACCCAGAAGCCGCAGTAAAATACTGTTGATGATGACAGCAGCTCCTACCTCACTTTGAGGTTCTTGTTAAACGTTCTCCATGTGAAAAACACAGAGAAAAATCCATTCCAAGAGTACATTATTCTAGCATCACATCTCCTTCAGCACTTAGAACAGTGCTTAGCACATAGTAAGTGCCTAACAGATACTATAATTATTATTATTTACTGGTCCCTAAAAATAATTTTCTAGTCTATGTCAGTGAATCCAACTTTTTCTGTTGGCCCTATTTAAATGAAAAATAATTATGACAACAACTATAATAATAATGGCTGTGATGTTTAAGTACTTACTACGTGTCAAGCACTGTGCTAAGTGCTGGGATATGTGCAATTAGATCAGGTACAGTCTCAGTCCCATATGGGACTTACTGTCTAAGGAGGAGGAAGAACAGGTATTTAATTCCTGTTTTACAGATGAGGAAATTGAGAAACAGAGACATTAAATGACTTTCTGAAGGTCATACAGTAGGTCTGATGGTGGAGTTAGGATTACCCAGGTCTTCTGATTCCCACTCCTGTGCTCTTTCCACTTGACCATGCTGTCATGGTTAGTCCAGTTCTTCTGCTTTGTTTGAGTTAAATCATTTGTTGATATCTGCTGCATATTAATTTACCCCTTAGATTTACTTGTGGGTTTTTTTGCATGATAAATCTCTCAAATTTCACTCAATTGTATTTATTGAGTGCTTACTGTGTGCAGAGCACTGTACTAAGTGCTTGGGAAAATATAATGCAACAATAACAGTGACATTCCCTTCCCACAGTAAGCTTATAGTCTAGGGCAGGGGAGACAGGCATCAATACAAATAAATAAAATGACAGATGTGTTCTTAAGTGCTGTACATAAGTGCTGTGGGGGTACATAAGTGCTGTGGGGCCTCACCTCCTTCCCCTCCCCTCAGCACCTGTATATATGTATATATGTTTGTACATATTTATTACTCTATTTATTTTACTTGTACATATTTATTCTATTTATTTTATTTTGTTAATATATTTTGTTTTGTTGTCTGTCTCCCCCTTCTAGACTGTGAGCCCGCTGTTGGGTAGGGACCGTCTCTATATGTTGCCAACTTGTACTTCCAAAGTGCTTAGTACAGTGCTCTGCACACAGTAAGTGCTCAATAAATACGATTGAATGAACGAATGAATGAAAGTAGCTTGTCAGCAGTCCAAGGTCATGGGTTGCCTTTTTCTTTATGCCATTCCTCTATATGAGAATGCAATTTGTTTTCACAGTGAAATCAGGTGAGATCACATAGGGAGGTCCTGTTCTGACATCATGCTACTTTCAGAACTGCCCGTGGGAGCCCTGTTCACAGGAGGACTGTGGACTGTAGCATCAGGCAAAAAAATCTTACAAAATTTTGTTGTTTAAGTTGACAGCAGACATCTCAAGAGATGTTACTTTTTGTCCCCAGTTGGAGCATTTCTCGTGACTATGGCAAAGAATCCATCTATATATAAGGTTTGCAACACAAAATGATACTTAAGATATTTGATGATATTCTAGAGCTAAGTTCCATCCCTTAGAATAATGTTTTTAAATCATCAAACTCCTTTTAAAAAGAGGATTTGTTTCTAGAATAGGCAGATGGAAATCGTCAGACATTTCAGAATCATGGCAGGCTACAACTTTGAATTACATTTGTGACTTTATGGCAAATATAGCTCTCTGTTCTGCAAAACATATGAGAAAGTGACTTCAACTGAACATGAACTCTAACAATGGCATAAATCTTGGCAATAGTCTTTACTGGCTCCTTGCTTGTAGTACCCAGTGGTTTTTTTTTTATTACTGTTACTGTGGAAATATAAATTTTCTAGAAACTGTGACCATCACCATACAGTATAAAATTTAAACTGAATTGCGGTAGTAATAGTAAATCAACACTGACTGCAATACTCAAGAAGTAATACATTGTACTAGGTGCCTCAGGGTTTAAATATCAATTGGCTATAAGTATTTAGGACAGTCTAAATCATTGCTGAGGAAAAAATAAAAATTAGAGTTTATGTCCTATGGGATGCATGTTATGTAAATGAAAGACAGGAGATGGATATTATCTTGTGAAACATATGGAAAAGCAAATGCTTTAATGTGAGGAATCTTTTGCTCCCAGATCAAGACCATCAAAAGCCATGCTTTCTTTCCCAGATTGCTACCACAGTTTGACCAAAGAGATTACTCCTCAGCTTCCTGTGCTGCTTTGTGCTGGCTATTGTTTTGTTATCTATCACAAGCTGTGAGACTGGCCAACAACTCTGAAAGGTCCTCAAATTATTGATTCATACTGTTATTATTTTTTAGATACACCATTGTTAATGCTATGTGCATGCTATTTAGAAAACAGTACCTTCCAGATATGAAATGTTGAGTTGCCTGTATCCCTTCTAGACTGTAAGCTCGTTGTGGGCAAGGAATGTGTCTGTTTATTGTTATATTTTGCTCTTCCAAGTGATTAGTAGTGTTCTGCACACAGTAAGCTCTCAAATACAATTGACTGACTGTAATATCATTCACAGTCTCCTCCTGGGTGGCACCCAGAGTGGAGTCTATTTTAATGTTCCCCTAAATATTAGGACCTTAGTTTTATTCTCACACCTACGCTTTTAAACAAAGAAGTTCCAACTCTCCTAGACCTCTATTTCCACTTACCTCTTCCTCCCTGACTTGGTTTCAGCTCAGTTCTTGCTGGCAAAATAGGACCCCGGAATTGAGACCATGCTAGCAAAGCATTCTCATAGTATAGAAAAATCCACTCCGTGTCTGCTACTGCTCTTTTTTTAAAAAAAATCTGGCATTATGTAAAAATAAGAAATAAATGCAATGGGCCAGCAAAAAGCTATCAATCCCTCCCACTGCCCAACACACTTCTAAGCATGACATATAAAATCAAGGAGCACGGACGGAGGTCTTTAAAGAAATGGGGCCCCTCTAGGTCACAATAAGCGCTCAATAAATGTAATTAAATGAATGAATGAATGAATAGAACCCATGACCTTCTGTCTTCCAGGCCCGGGCTCTATCCAGTAGGCCTTGCTGCTTCTCCACGGCAGTGCTTATATAGTGCTTAGCATGCTATTGATGCCTGTCTACTTCTTCTGTTTTATTGTCTGTCTCCCCTCTTCTAGACTGTGAGCCCCTTGGTTGGGTAGGGATTGTCTCTATCTGTTGCCGAATTGTACTTTACAAGCGCTTAGTACATTGCTCAGCACAAAGTAAGCGCTCAATAAATATGGTTGAATGAATGAATGAACTTCAGCCCTGATATGCACTGCTTGAGTCTGAGAGAAAAAACTGAATGTGGAATTTTGCACCTCAACCTGAGACCTTTCTTGAAAACAGAGCTAAAATTTTAAAAGAAGAAGCAGTGTGTCCTAATGATAAGAGTATGAGCCTGGAAGTCAGAGCACCTGGGTTCTAATCTCAACTCTGCCACTTGTCTGCTGTGTGACTCTGGGCAAGTCACTTAACTTCTCTAGGCCTCAGTTATCTCATCTGTAAAATAATAATTCTGGCATTTGTTACGTGCTTACTAGATGCCAGACACCATACTAAGCACTGGAACATTGTACTAAGCACTGAATAGGGATTTAGACTGTGAGTCCCATGTGGAACATGGACTGTGTAATCTGATTAACTTGTATCTACCCCATTGCTTAGTACATTGTCTGACACTTAGGAAGTGCTTAGCAAATACCATTAAAGAAATAAAAAAACAGAAAGAATCACATTTTGAATTGCCTTCTCCAGCTCCCATTGGTCTAATTTGCATTTACTGCAGAAAATTGTTAGTTCTAGGGAATAAGAAATATCCCTCTGTGTTTTCTGGATAAAATACAGAGTTAGAAAAGTCTCTTTTACTTCAGATAATTCAAGGGAAACCAAATTCTTACTGACCAGGTCTGAGGCCCTGAAATAAAGGTGAGAAGGAAAAGAAAAATGTAAAACATATCTCTGATATACTCTGCAATTGGCTTAAGCAAATGTGGAGACCAAGTTTTACTCCTCATGCCCTATCTTATAACACCAAAGAAATGAAGTTGCGTGGTTCAGTGGAAAGAGCATGGGCTTGGGAGTCAGAGGTCATGGGTTCAAATCCTGGCTCTGTCGCTTATCAGCTGTGGGACTGTGGGCAAGTCACTTAACTTCTCTGTGCCTCAGTTACTTCATCTGTAAAATGGGGATTAGGATTGTGAGCCCACATGGGACAACCTGATCACCTTGTATCCTCCCCAGCACTTAGAACAGTGTTTAGCACATAGTAAGTGCTTAACAAATACCAAAATTATTATTATTATTATTATTATTATTATTATTATGGATTGAGTATTGTTTGTGAGCCATTCAATATCTTGTATCCCAATAGTCCCAAAAGTCTGTGACTCTCTCACCCTGTATTCTAACCCTCTGTCTCTGACTGGCACTGAAGAATCACAAATGGATTATTTGAAGTGAAGGTGTTTTCTAGTGTGCTTCCCCTGAGTCTTCCTGGCAGTAAGAGTTAATTATAAGAACCTGAGGGCTATAATATGCCAGAGCCCAGGGAGCTCTAGTGACTGCTGCTTTGTCCTGTTAATGATTGTAACATTTTAGAGAGGCCTCTTTCTCTGACCCTAACAGAAGGAGGCATTGCTTGTTCAGAGACCATGGCCAATAGTGCACTGGAGTCTTGATTAGGATTATAAAATGACAATTCAGGGAGATTCCTGTGGGAGGCTTTGTGTGATAGCTCTGAGTGGGATAAAGAAAACAATTTTCACCTTCAGGAGTTTCAAAACAAAGCTAAACAAAATGTACAGGTCCAGGGGAAGAAAAACACACAAAACTTTATGATCTTCTAACTGGAAAGAGGGGGCAAACAGGGTACAGGTGAAGGATGTACTTTCATCATGAGCTGCCTATTAGTCACTGAGATAATACAATGACTAATAGCTTTTGTGTTGTTTTATCATAGTGGGAAGAATAGTTAAATTCTATTAATTGCCGAATGCTATTTTGTTTGACAAATACAGGAAGCAGTTTACATGACTACGCAGTGCTCTGGTTCACAGTCTCTCTGAAACAGTATTATTGTAACGGGATAATAGTGATTAGGGCCAGTTCCCTGAGGAAGGACAGCCCTTTGATGATTTAGTCATTTCCTTTCTGTGCTCTACTTCAATAAGATAGAGCTTCTCTCACCAGAGACACACACCCTTTTTGTAGCCATGGAGTCCTCCAGGAGAGAGTTCAAAAGCTTATGCCCTCCACAAAGTGAAGCCTGACTCCACTTATGGTTCCTGTAGAATGTAGTAAAAGGTATGATTATGGGAGAACTACAGCTCTAAACCAGACACTCATAGGTTCTGTTATAAAAACCTGTGAAATGACTATTCATATTTCTTGTATTTCTAAGATTTGTTTCATCCTGGTTCCTTAAGGTCTCTGTCACCAAAATCCATTCCTTAAAACCACAAAGGGTTTGGAAATATCAGTTGAAGATTAGATCATCTCGCTGAACACAGAAATGCAGCCACTCCCTCAGTGGAGCATATCAGCTGGTCTGTGGTGCAGAGAAACATCAATCAATCAATCAATCAATCAATCAATCATATTTATTGAGCTTACCATGTGCAGAGCACTGAACTAAGCTGTAGAGAGAATACAATATAATAATGTAACAGAGATATTGGACATAAGAAACATGAGTCAGGGATATAGGATAAGAAGAAAGAAAAAGTTATTGAAAAGAGTTAGGGATATTATATTGGTGGAATGCCTAGAGTTGACAGTTGGAATTCAAGCTCCTTGAGAACAGTGATCCTCTCTTCTAATTTTTGTGTGACTCATCATAGTGCCAAGTCGAGATCCCTGCACATGATGGAAGGTCTCACATGGTGAAACAAAGCAAACATAATGTCAGGATAAAAATAATTTTCAGCATTTTCATTTGTCTTAACAGTCCTACCAATATCTAACTTGTTAACCCGTGATAGAGGGATTTGCTGCTGGTATTTTTTGTTTCAGTTCAGCATGGGAAGATGAAAATACACTAGGATGCGGCCTTGTAGACAGGATTTTTTTGCTGAAAGATGACACTCTCTTGAGTCCTCTTCATTGGCAGCTGCAGCTTGCAGGATGTGGTGGTAGCTGTGTCCTCCCCTGTGATTGATTGAACTCTGGGTACCAAGCTAAGCCCCTCCACATGAGGGTAGCTTCAAATTCAGAGGATCTAGGAACTGGAAAAACTCTCTGTTCATCAGGGCCAGGAGTCAAAAGACCCTGGGTTCTAATCCCGACTCTGCCACTTTTCTGCTGTGTGACCCTGGGCAAGCCACTTCACTTCTCTGTGCCTTAGTGACCTCTTCTGTAACATGTTGATTAAGGTTGTGTCCAGCTTGATAAATCTGTAGTACAGTACAGTACAGTACAGTACAGTGCCTGGCACGTAGTAAGCACTTAACAAATATCATAAAAAAAAAAGGTCATGTGTAAAGGAGGTGTGTGGAACACTGGGGTTACATGACTCCCCGAACATACAGTACCGGCCTGGGTATTAATATTGGACCCAAACCCAAATTTTTATTGCAAAACACCTTGGAAAAACTAAACCTGTCCTGTGTAGTCATGGACTCACTGCCTGGCTGCTCTCTTCACAGAGCCATTCTGAGGATTCATCAATCAATCAATGAGTCAGGGTATTGTTTGAGCAGTTATATCAATCAATGGTATTTACTGAGTGCTTTCTGTGTGCTAAGTGCTTGGTAGAGTACAGTACCACAAAGTTGGTAGACATTTTCCCTGCCCACAGTGAGCTTACAGCCTGGAGAACATCTGTCACTCAGGCAGCCTTCATCATCAATACCAGCAACAGCATTTATTGAACACCTACTGTATGAAAAGCACTGCTCAAGGTAATACAGATATTAGAAGTAAAAGACATCTACACACTGCCTTTGAAGAGCTTACAATTCTTTGATACTCCAGAGCTATTGCAATATCCTATAGGGCCAAAGCTTTTTTTCTCTTTTAGGGTATTTGTTAAACACTTACCACGTGCCAGTCACTGTACTAAGTTCTGGGGTAGATACAACGTTGGACACAGTCCATGTCTCACATGAGGCTCACATTCTTAATCCCCATTTTACGGATGAGGTAACTGAGGCACCGAGAAGTAAAGTGACTTGCCCAAGGTCACACAGCAGACAAGTGTTGGAGCCAGGATTAGAACCCAGGCCCTTCTGACTCCTAGGCCCACGCTCTATCAGGCCACACTGCTTCTCCTAGTTTCCGTCCCTCACTAAGTCAGATGCATGTTTGACCTTCCGCTGTTAGAAATGACTTGTCAGAGGGGAGGAAACCAGAGGAAAGGAGGCAAACATGATAGGGGGTTCCCCCAAGTCAGGAGGGGTGATTCTAGTGCTCCATTCATCTTCCCCCTCAAGTACAAGGCCTCCCAAAGCCCAGAATCAGGGGCAGGGCCTTCCCTGTCCTGACCTCCCCTTGGTCCCTGAACCCAGACACTCTCATGAGAACAGGATTAGTCCACCCCACTGGAACTGCTTTTCAATATCTCTGCCCAAACTCAACTGGGGAATTTTGTGCAGAGCAATTTCATTGCAAGAGGTCCTGTGTCTCTCTTATTTTTGAACTAGAGAGAGAACACAACTCTTTGTGCCTTGAATCTGGGCCGCTCTATTTACCTATAAAGAGCTTGGGAGTCAGCAGGAACTGAGTTCTATTCCTGACATCACCTGCCTGCTTTGTGACTTGGGCAAGTCACTTAACTTCTCTGGGCCTGATTCCCTCAGCTGTAAAATGGAGATTCTGACTGTGAGCCCCATGAGGAAAAGGGACTGTCCAACCTGATTAGTGTGTATGTATCCCAGCACTTAGTACAGTGCCTGACACATAGTAAATACTTAATAAATACCATAAAAATGATAAATGAATGAAGGGCTAAGCAGAATAAGCAAGATGTTTCTTCTCATTGTTCTATCTCCTGAAGAATGTCCAAACCCGCACCATAGACTGAGCCTCAAACCATCTTCTGACCAGTCTTCCTAGCTAGGTTCCAGTGTACCAGCCTTGGAGATAGAAGCTCTCAGAACCTGCAAATGTGATAAGTAAACAGAGGTCAGTGCAGTGTTTCTACAAATATGGGGAATGAGTGCCTCCCCTCCTCCCTACCCCTTGGCCCTCACTGGGAGTGAAACAGTCAAAGGGGTGAAGTCCCTCTAGGATAGTGGAAACTAATTTTTAAGCAGAAGCTCTTTTCATTCACCTCTCAATGCAAGAAAATAGGCGGAATCTATTGATAATGTGTATTTTACTCTTGACCTATAGGACCGTGAACAGAAGCAAAAAGGATGATTTGAAAGACTTAACTGAACCAAAACTTCTTGTTTGCTTCTTCAAGACATCTGAGGAACTTTCAGCTGATGGTGATGTGGAAGGCAGTGGTGAACCAGCTCAGGCTTTGACTGGTGACTTAGAGGACTTAGGTGAATTGGAGATGATTATTTAGAAGTGGGGAGCTCTCTGGCCATTGATTTTCTAGAATACCAAATGCTGAAATGCCACCATATGATTGGAGACATGAGGGTAGTTCTTTGTTCAACTTAAGGGTTAATGTTGATTAGCAAACAAATGTCTCTGTTATCACTTAGAGCTAAAACTGGATTCTTTAAAGTGTTTTCTCTTTCGAGGTGCAGTAATTGCTTTAAGATTAGACAGGAAGCTGTACCAGTACTATTGCTCTAAAGGAGCCAGTGTTATCAAAAGACAACACATCAGCGCCTGTCCTCACAGGAAAGGAATTGTGAGTAATCAACAGTCCTTTACTCCATTTGGCTTTTAAAGCCTTTGTGTGGACAGTAGACAGGTCAGGAAAAATTTAGAAATACATGCTCAGGAGCATAAAGATGAAAAAAGGAAAGTTCTCCATTTTCTTCTGCTCATTCTTTCCTTTGGAATAGCCTATGGTTTTTTTTTTTTCCACAGTGAGAAGATGAAACGATATAGGGTAGTATGACTGTTGTTAGGACACAGGGAGAATTTGGGTGGGAAGTTGTATATGATTGATGAGGAGCAACATGGTCTAATGTAAAGAGCCTGGGCCTGAGACTCAGAGGACCTGAATTCTAATTCCATCTCTGCCAAATGCTTGCTTGGGCAGGTCATTTCTCTTTTCTGTGCCTCAGTTTCCTCATCTGTAAAATGAGGATTCAATTTGCCTTCTCTGTCCCACTTAGACCGTGAGCTACATGTGTGACTAACTTGTATCTACCCCAGCACTTAGAACAGTGCTTGAAATATAGTAAGTGCTTAACAAGTGCAATCATAATATTAAGATGGGTTTGGGAAGTTAAGCAACTTTTAGGCAACTTTTTGTAGAGCAATCAGCATTTGACTTTGTCAGGTCTGATGATCTAATACTGACTTAATGTACAGCCCAGTGCTTTGGCAAGAAGTAGGTTCTTAATAATACCAGTATTTTTATGGTATTTCAATCAATCAATCCATCAATCAGTGATATTTAATGAGCACTTACTATGTGCAAAGCATTATACTAAGTGCTTGGGAGAGTGCAATATAATAGAATAAGCAGGCATGTTAACTGTCCATGATTGTTAAGTGCTTACAGTGTTCCAGCACTGTACTAAGTGCTGGGGCAGGTACAGTCAAATCAGGTTAGATATAGTGCATGTATCACAAGGGGCTCACCAGTGTAAGGAAACTAAGGCACAGAGAAGTTAAGTGTCCTGCCCAAGGTCACCCAGCGAAGAAGCAGTAGAGGTAAGATTAGAACACTGGCCTTTCTGACTCCCAGGCCCATGCTCCATCTAGTAGAGTATGCTGCTTCTTTTTCTTATTCTATCCTAAAAATTGCTAGTCCGCCTCCAGTTATCCTTCTATATTGTTACTTTAAGGGCCATTTTAGCCTCGTGGAAACTTCTACTGTTCTAAAACATTTTGCCAATGTGGACTCCTGCACAAATAATAACAGAGCTTGACGTTTCAGAATTTAGGGCATGTGGGAGAAATAGGTTTGTCCACAGTCTTCCTGTTTCTCTTTTGTGATGTTACTGGCAGGGCAAGGAGTGCTTGCTTTTGGCCAGAGTAACGTAATTTTTCTCTAGGAAAGAACATTTGAGAGCCAGGACTCTTCGACCCTTGACTTCTATTGCTGTGATCAGCCAGAGAAAGTGCAGAGTTTAGACAAAAATGAGAGTGCCTGAGAACTGAATGCAGCGAGGCCAGAAAATCACTCACTGTAATAATGTTTTGGTTATTTTTAAGGGAGACTGGATTATACCTGTGATCGAGTCAAATATTTTGTTGTCTTTCTCTTCCCTTCCTATGGTCTGCACTCCTCCACTTATGCTATTTTATCAGGCTGTAGTAGGTTCAGGGTTTATCATTTTTGTCTATTGTCTTTTATTCCCAAAATAATAGGGCTTGAGTATAGAGAATTGCTCTCAAACATCCCAGCTCTTCTCAACAACTTCACATGAATTGCTGCCGGTAAAACTGTTTCAGAATCCGTGCTTTCTAGATAAAGCCCGGTCAATTACAGACTCAAGGAGGTTTGGGTTTGTAATAGGCAGAGTTGAATTTAGCTCAACCAGTGTGGAGGGGGACAGACTGGTAGATGAATCAGATGGGCCATATGAAAGAGACAGGTTAGATTTGAGCTCTCTGATATTCCTTGGGTTACACTTCAAAGGAGAAAAAAATAGTAGAAGCAGATGATGCCCCAAACAACTAAGATCTATTTCCCTTAGAAGTCAACCCTGTAAGCCAAAATGAGGGCAAGAGAGAAACAGGAAACACTCAGTACAAAGCGTGTCAAACACAAACATCCTTCCCAATTTTCCATGAAGTCCCTGGGTCTTTCAGAAGAAGGAAACTATCAAAGGCCAGCTACTAATGACAGGGATCAGCAGGAAGATTTAGCAAGCACAGTGCTGGCTGGCTTTAGCTTGTGTGGTATAAGGGTCATGCTGTCTTAATTCCTGGCTTCATCAAGTCCATTAGTGGTGCAGCTGTGTTTAAAAAGAAAGCAGAGCTTTTAATGGATTGAAATGGTGGTCAGTAAATCCTCAGGGTTCTTTTAGACATTTTAATGAATTGAATAGACCCAATGTCTCATTATTAAAACTGCCTTCCAGATAGGTTGAAAAAAATCTGTCAGCTTGTGAAATTCTTTTTCCAGCCCTTTCCAAAGTACCACTGTCATCACGATGATGCATTTATTAGCATCAGTCACATAAGGTAATGTAGAGCCAGGGCTCTGGGTTTCATTGCCAGTTTTAATTGGAATTTCTACTTTGCTTATTTCAGGAACCCAGTCAGATTGAAGATTTTGAGCAAATTTCCATGGCTAAATGAATATACAGAACTCCATTTAAGTTGGGGAAAGTAGGCACTTTCTGTGGGGAGATGTGGAAATGAAGAAGCTAGCCTCCCTCTCCTCCTTTGTCTAGATGATGGACCTGGGAAGAGCAGTTCCTGTGTTGTGAGAGGGGATATATGGAATGCTGGTGCTGCCTTGCCAGAGATCTGAAAACTCTCTGGGATTGTTCCTTTGGCAGCAACTGTAGGTAGCTCTTTGATGTTTCTGTTTAAACCCTCCCTTGACCCCACAACTCCCTCCTGTTATCACCCCGTCTCCTATCATTCCTCTCTAAACTCCTTGAGTGAGTTGTCTACACTCACTGTCTCAGCTTCCTCTCCTCCAATTCTCTCCTGGACCCCCTCCAATCTGGCTTCTGCCCCCTTCGCTCCACAGAAACTACTCTCTCAAACACCACCAATGATCTCCTTGTCAAATCCAACAGCCTCTACTCCATCCTAATCCTCCTTGACTTCTCAGTTGCCTTTGACACTGTCAACCACCTTTTTCTCCTGGAAACACCCAACCTTGGCTTCACTTACACTGTCCTCTCCTTGTTCTCCTCTTATCTGTCTGACCTCTCCTTCTCAGTCTCTTCTGCAGGCTTCTCCTCCGCATCCCACCCCCCTAACTTTGGGAATTCCTAATGGCTCAGTTCTGGGTCTCCTTGTATTCTCCACCTACATCCACTCCCTCGGAGAACTCATTCACTCCCATGGCTTCAACTACCATCTCTATGGTTTCCAAATCTACATCTCCATCCCTGATCTCTCTCCATCTCTGCAGTCTCTAATTTCTTTCTTCCTTCAAGACATCTCTTCTTGGATATCTCTCTGACCCCTCAAACGTAACATATGCAAAACAGAACTCCTTATCTTCCCACCCAAACCCTGTCCTCCCTCCGACTTTCCCGTCATTTTATTCATTCATTCAATTGTATTTATTGAGCACTTACTGTGTGCAGAGCACTATACTAAGTGCTTGGGAAGTACAAATTGGCAACATATAGAGATGGTCCCTACCCAACAATGGGCTCACAGTCTAGACAGCACCTCCGCCCTCCCTTTCTCACAAGTCTGTAGCCATGGCATTTTCCGTGACTTGTCTCTCTAATTCAACCCACATATTCAATCTATCACCAAATCCTAGTAGCTCAACCTTCACAACATCACAAAAATCCACTCTTTCCTCTCCTTCCAAAATGCTACCACATTAATCCAAGTGCTTAACCTAACTTGCCTTGATTACTGCATCAGCCTCCTCGCTGACCTCCCTGCCTCCTGTCCATGCTTCAGTCTGTTGCCCAGATTAATTTTCTACAAAACTGTTCAATCCATTTTTCCCCACACCACAAGAACCTCCAGTGGTTCCGCATCTCCCTTGCACTTAGATTTGTGCTGTTTATTCACCCCTCCCTCAGCCCCAGCACTTATGTACATAGCCATGATGTATTTATTTATATTAATGTCTGTCTCCCCCTCTAGACTGTAAGCTCCTTGTGGGTGAGGAACGTGTCTTCCCAGTCTGTTACATTGTACTCTCCCAAGTGCTTAATACAGTGCTCTGCACAGAGTAAGCGCTCAATAAATATGATTGATTGATTAACTGACCCCTTTTTCTCTTCGGTCTTTTCAACCACTCCCCCTTCCACACCCCCAATTCCAAAGTGTAGGCATGGAGGTGTGGGGAAGTGGCCAGGAACCCTGCCTGTTCCAGGAACTAAGACGTGAGAACTGCTTAGTTGTGAAAAGTAAATGACCATGTGCTAATTTTTTAGGGGAACTATGCCAATAGCTATTAAAATAATGCTAACTTTTTCAATCTATCAATTAATCAATCATATTTATTGGGTGCTTACTGTGTGCAGAGCTCCGTGCTAAGTGCTTGGCATGGCCTAGGGAAGCAGCATGGCCTAGTGGATAGAGCACAGGCCTGGGAATCAGAAAGACCTGAATTCTAATCCCAGCTCCGCCACTTGTCTGTTGTGTGTCCTTGGGCAAGTCACTTAATTTTTCTGCGCCTCACTTACCTCATCTGGAAAATGGGGATTAAGGCTGTGAGCCCCATGTGGGACAGGGACCGTATCCAACCTGATTAGCTTGTATCTACCTCAGCTATTAGAACAGTGTTTGACACATAGTAAGCCCTTAAAAATGCTATTATTATTATTATTATTATTATTACTATAACAGTACAACAGAACTGGCAGACATGTTCCCTGATAACCGGGAGCTTGCAGTCTAGAGGGGGAGACTCTAAAAAGCAACATGTTTTAACAAACAATGGATGGCCTCCTGTTAATGATTTTTTGAGCACCTCTGTAGGCCAAGCAGTAGGCTAAATCCACTGTAGGCTAAATTCTGGGGTAGATACAATCATTCTGTCAATCCGTGGTATTTATGGAGCACTATTGTGTGCACAGCACTTACTAAGCACTTGAGAGAGTACAGTAGAGAAAGTAGTCACAATCCCTGCCCTCAAGATAATCAGATGTGGCCTATTTCCTGTCCCATCTTCCATTTCCTGGTAGGCACTAGGCAACAGCTTGGGGTCTCAACAGGACCAGGAGAAACCTCACACTGAAAACCATTAAGGTGATGAAAATCAATAACTTCCAGCCCAACATTCCTTTCACTGAAAGTGTGTTTTTGGCAAGCTTGCTACTGTCATACTGTTTCTCTTTAGTGTTCCTCTGTATCCCCAGTCTCCTACCAGAAATGAGTAGTGAATTTTCACTTTACACTGTAGTAATTTCACCTTGAAAACAAAAGGAATATTGGACCACCTTTATTCTTGACTTGGATTGGCTATATGGAATCTCAGTGTGTTCTTTCTTCTCCTACATATTGTTCATACTAAAAGACAAAATTATCAATAATTGTAAAATACTATGTGGAATATAGGAAGTTTGCACATTGCCATTGGATTATCTAATATTGATACTTCAGTTATTATGTGAAGAATTGAAACACCAAGGGTTACTTGATGTTCCTGGATTAAGTATTCTCTTCTCTAGACTTTAAGCTCATTGTGGGCAGGGAATATATCTGCCTTACTCTGTTGTGTTGCATTGTACTCTTCCAAGAGTGTATACAGGGCTCTGCACATAGTAAGAACTGAATAAGTACCATTCATTTTATATTCTTAGTTTCATGGTGATTTTTTTAAGTTTTTCTGCTATGTTACTTTAACTTTCACTGTACAGATGAGTAAAATTAATTAGGTGATTAATGACATTTGAATTAGCTGAAAAATCTTTTAAAAAGGAAGGTCAAGATGTGTGTGAATGTGTTAGTGCATGTGAGCATATATGGATTTATGTTTAATAGCAAAATTTCTTTCAGCTCTAAAGTTCGGTCATGTCAAAATCTAGGGAATACCCACCCAGTTCTGTTCATGCAGCTCCTCTGAATGTCACACCCAATTATTTTGGTTTCCAATACAACTGAAGGTGGGTCTAAAACCTGAAAGTAGTAATTAATAAAGCATGGCCAGCTGTGGGAACAGGTGTTTGTATTTCAAGGGAAAATTAAATCCTGGGGCAACTTTCCACATACAGTAAAATACTCTGCATTTGTTCTGGAGGTGGGAGTCAATCTTCATTCAGTGACAAAGGATGATCTAAAATAGAATTCATTGACAAATTCTGTCACTAAAAACAGGTAAAAGGCCAATCACCCTCTACTCTGGAATTTCTCTTTTTTTTCTTCTTTCTAAAACTAGTAGTCTTTATATGAGCAAATTTTTAAAACTTTATTTGAGTTTTAGAGCCATATCCTAGAAGTCTTTACAGTCACACTAGTATCTCAATTATGTTGGGTTAGTTATCACCAATCAATCAATCGATCAATCAGTAGTATTTATTCAGCACTTATCTGTGCAAAGTACTGAACTAATTGCTTGGGAGACAGCAATATAGTTAGAAGACAGAATCCCTGTCCCCCAGGAATTTACAGTCTAATGGGAGAGACAGACACTAAAATTATAGGTTGGGGAAGTGATAAAGTATTAAAAATTGACCTAAATCCTATGGAGGGGTGGCGAGTACTCAAGTGTTTAGCTGACATGGAGGTGCTAGGAAACTGGGAAGCAGTGTGGCCTAGTAAACTTTGAGCTCACGGTGAGCAGGGAACATGTCTACTAATTCTATTATATTATACTCTCCCAAGCACTTAATACAGTGCTGTGCACACACAGTAAGCGTTAAATAAATACCATTAATTGATTCGTGACTGAGTTTTGAAGGGTTGGCACCCTCATGAATTTATTCATTCAGTCGTATTTATTGAGCAATTACTTTGTGCAGAGCACTGTAGTAAATGCTTGGAAAGTACAATTCAGCAATAGAGACAATCCCTGCCCACACCGGGCTTACAGTCTAGAAGAGGGGAGACAGACATCAAAACAAGGCATCAATATAAATAAACAGAATTATAGATATATACACATCAAAACAAGTAAACCAGTATTGATATAAATAAATAGAATTATAGATATGTACATATATACACAAGTGCTGTGGGGCGGGGAAAAGGGAGTAGAGCAAGGGAGTGAGTTGGGGCAACGCAGAGAGGAGGGGGAGCTGAGGAAAAGAGGGGCTTAGTCTGGGAAGGGCTTTTGGGGGAGGTGAGCCTTCAGTAGGGTTTGAATGGGCAGGGGTGGAGGGTGGAGCGGTGGAGGTTAAGGAGAAATCCTTGCCTGAGCTTCATGGCCTCTCCCAATAGTACTTGAGGATAATGAGATATGTTATGTGAGTTGTGATTTATAAGGGGCTTTGAGATCATTGAGTGGAAGACATTTTGTCTTTCTAACCCGAGGTATTACAATTTCTTTTTCTTCAGGATGTTAGAAAGAAATTCATTTGGGAAGAAATACATATCACAGCTTTCAAAGTATTCTAAAAATGTCAATGAGCCAAATCTTGTAACACCTCAGTGTTCTAGTAGGCTATAAATTAGGCCTGCTATAACTCAGACAACAGCATTGCAAGCATTTGTTTTATAAGGCAGTTCCAAGAGAATTTCAAGTTAAGTTGAGAAGACGGATGTGTTGTTTTTCTTTGGAAGAATATGCTAGACTGAACCTTCTCATAATAAATATTTCCCAGCCACAATTGTTTCAAGAAAAATGACTGCATAAACAATTTTAATTGATATGGCTCCCAAAATGTGCTGTTTTTGTTAGCCTGCCAAGGTTGCTTTTTACTGGCTAATTATGTCCAGCATTAACTTTCAGCAAAAACAGGAAATAAAGCATCTATTACTCTACTGACAACTCTTCAACAACCCAGCATTTCAACATCCATTGTGTAATTTCCTCTCCTGAGCTCACAGTTATTAGTTAAATGCCTTTGGAAACATGCAAGGGTCTGCTTTATCAAGAGTCTGCAGGGCGCTTTCTTCAGGCCCATACTGGAATGATGCTTATGACTTTAAAATATGTTCCATCTAAATAATCTTAGAGCTAATTACACATACATCTAGTAGGTCCCTTCAGGGGTGTGGATTTCAGCCCCAAATTGTTTTCTCTATGCCAGTGCCTGATGGCATATTCTACTAGAGACATCTATTGTTGTTATTATTTATTGAGGACGAAAAGCATTTTGGTACTTTATCAAACACATGACCCTTTCCCCCAAGAGATTTCAATTGACAGTCAATACCAATTTTCCCAGCACTGACTCCAGGATGCATTATGCTTCGTAGAAAGCATTGTGCCCTCTCTTATTTTTACTGAGTTTAGATACCATCACCCTCAGTTAGGAAAAGTAATACTGGCAAGTAGGAGGGGAGAGCTCTGAAGCTTTACCATTTAGAGCTTTAATAAGTGGGCATTACTGGTCAGCCCTAACTCACTAAAGTCCATGCTATGGATAGTTGTGGAATTTCAATTTATTTCATCGTTAGAATATATGTATTTGGATGAGGACTAGTACAGACTACTACTACTATTACCACTACTACTACTACTACGGAGAAGCAGCACTGCTCAGTAGAAAGAGCATGGGCACTGGAGTCAGAGTTCATGGGTTTGAATCCCGGCTCTGCCAGTAGTCAGCTGTGTGACTTTGGGCAAGTCACTTAACTTCTCTGGGCCTCAGTTACCTCATCTGTAAAATGGGGATTAAGACTGTGAGCCCCCTGTGGGACAACCTGATCACCTTGTAACCTCCCCAGCACTTAGAGTAGTGCTTTGCACATAGTAAGTGCTTGATTAATGCCATCATTATTAGTAGTAGTACTACTGAAACAATGTTGCCTAGTGGATAGAGGACAGGCTTGGGAGTCAGAATAGTTCTAATCCTTGCTCTGCCACTTGTCTGCTGTGTGACCTGGGGCAAGTCACTTAACTTCTATGCCTCAATTATCTCATCTGTAAAAAATGAGGGTTAAGACTGTGTGTGAGCCCCGGGTGGGACTCACCTGACAAACTTGTATCTAGCCTAGCATTTAGCACAGTGCCTGGCAGATAGTATGCATTTAACAAATACCATAAAAAATACATGTAATTAACATGTACCAAGTTACCAGGAATGCTGTTCTCAGAGTGCGGCCTTGAAAGGGATGACTGAAAGATCGTGGACAGTTTCCCCATGAAATTCTTAAGGATTAGATAAAATTACTTTCAGAGCTTTGGCAATGGAGTGAAATTGGACATTGTGTTCAAGGCAGCAATTTTGAATTACATTTTCCTGTTATATTCAGAATACTTTGCTTTACAGCCAAAGTAAACCCACTATGTATTTAATGTGGAAAATGTACATTTTGAGCTTTTAGCTATCACAAACAAGAATCATTTTTGACATAAGGCATGTGCCTTTGAAATGGTCTCTTGTAAATACTTGTCTTTTGTACTCAAAGAAGACACCCCTGACTTTCATACTTTTCTCTGTAAACTCAACAGAAAAATACAGACCAAAGTTGACACAGGATGCCTGTAATTTGAACCACGATGTCTAGTAGGCCCATCTATGTACAATGTTCCACTGGTCATGGCAACTATGTGAGTTCAGGTTTCAGAATTCTGCCCTGACTCACACTTCCTGCTGTAAATTCACCTAAAAGAGGCAGGAAGTTTCCTTCTTTCCCTTAACAAATGCAACATGTGGACAGAAAATCTTGATGGTTTATGGTTTGTATACTCTTTTCTTGTGCTGTTTCAACCATGTAAACGTTCTAATGAGGGAAAATAGGAATGGAATTAAGGGCCTTTAGGGAATTAAGTGAGACAACGAATTTGTAAATCCATGCGAAGTATGGTTGCATTCAGCTTACGACACTTTTGCTGCATTCAAACCCCATATTTAATCGGTCCATGTGCCTCAAATAATAGAAGTTACAGGCCCACTGTGCACTTCTAAAAATATGTTCTTTTTGAAAACTGAGCAAATCAAGTGCTCCTATTCTTACTGCTTCACTTTGAATATCCTGCTTGTTACCAGTTCTCACAACTATTTTTTCTGCCCTGTATTTTTTCCATTAATGATAAGATGATTTATTTATTATTATTTATTTATTTATTATTTATTTATTTATTTATTTTACTTGTACATATCTATTCTATTTATTTTATTTTGTTAGTATGTTTGGTTTTGTCTTCCCCTTTTATACTGTGAGCCCACTGTTGTGTAGTGACTGTCTCTATATGTTGCCAATTTGTACTTCCCAAGCGCTTAGTACAGTGCTCTGCACACAGTAAGCACTCAATAAATACGATTGATGATGATGATTAAATTAAGTATGAATTGCTGAGTCAGATTCAGCAGTGTTGTACAATGGGCAGAGCACTGGCCTGGGAGTCAGAAGGACCTGGGTTCTAATTTGACTCTGCCATTTGTCTGCTGTGTGACCCCGGGAAAGTCACATAATTTCTCTGGGCCACAGTTACCTCATCTGTAAAACGGGGATAAGAGCGTGAGCCCCATGTGGGACAGGGACTGTATCTGACCTGATTAACTTGTATACGCCCTGGTGCTTAGAACTGTGCTAAGCACATAGTAACTGTCTAACAAGTACCATAATAATAATAATAAATATTATTATTAATTATTATTATTCTGCTCATTGCATCTGGTGATTGTAATTTTCAAAAGCACAGCTTTTTTTTTAAAAAAAATGGATGTATCTAAGAATTACTTTTGCATTAGTCTACTGCATAATGTTATAACCGGAAAACAATTACTCCCTAGACAAATGGTTGATTTTTGAAATGAAAGCAAAAAAGTCAATATAAAACACAGTTATTCCTTAATGCATTTTATCTATTGGAATGGTGTGACTACTTTCATTGTACACAGTGTAGTTGACAGGGCTTTTTTGCTGGGAGTGGAGCAATTTTAGAAACTTTTTTTGCAGGCTACTGGCCAGGTTATTTGGTGGGGAATTTAGGGGGATAAGGCTAAAAGTTAAGGATAAATAATTCAAAAAATTAAAATATACTGAGAATCTCAGAGTCTTTTTCCCTCCAAAATAGGTCCCCAACTGGTCAACTTCACAGTGGCAAATCAGGGTTTTGGGGAGAAGCAGGAAGTTGCAAGGTAGAGGGAAGAGAGAGGCATGATGACCCAGTCACAATTTCCTAGAGACCTCAAGGGTTTGACCAGTTACTAGGCTGTGACAGGACCAAGCTGTCTCTTTAAAAAGTTTCCACCTTTCAACTTACCTTCTCCGAGCCTAGGTGTGTGATTTTATGTTATGACTGGGGCATTTATTTATTGTCTGTTGGGTGTTTTTCACCTCCCCTATAAACCTGAAAAGGCAAGCAATTCCTTAGACTATCCTCAAGATCCAGAATACCCTCTCACTGGAAGTCACAAGGAAAGGTCAAGCTAGAAATTCATATCTGTCATATTCTGTGTTTTTCCTTGAGATGAATGAAAACTCTTTTTCAATCTCCTATAAAACCTTTTGATTTAAACTGCAGAGGTTGTCAGAGACAAGTTGCTAAAATTATAGATTATATTTTGTCTAAATTAAAGTTTGATGACTTGGAACAGGCTCTTCACCATTGGAGTTAATGGAAATAGATTGAGGTTCAAGAGAAAGTCACAAGAGAAATGATAGGTGTTCGGGAGGTGGGCTCTGAGGGTGAGGGAATTACATAGAGAGCAGGTTTTGTACACTGGGTAAAAGTGAATATAATAACAATAATGGCATTTATTAAGTACTTACTATGTGCAAAGCACTGTTCTAAGCACTGGGGAGGTTGCAAGGTGATCAGGTTGTCCCACAGGGGGCTGACAGTCTTAATCCCCATTTTACAGATGAGGTAACTGAGGCGCAGAGAACTTAAGTGACTTATCCAAAGTCATACAGCTGACAGTTGGCAGAGCTGGTATTCAAACCCATGACCTCTGACTCCAAAGCCCGTGCTCTTTCCACTGAGCCACAAATAAAGAAATGAAGAAGGGGTTTCTTTTAGTGTAATTAAGGGAGGAAGTGTACCCTATCGAACATCTTCTAAACTATCAAAAAAATCATATAAAGCTGGGAAAATCTTCATTTGGTAAGTGGGTGGGAAAGATAAAAACAGAAAATGAACTCAAAGTCAGTAAGTGAGTCTAAATAAAATTATAAGGAAGAGGACAATTTTGAAGTGGGTAAAGAAGAGAGGAGGGATCTAGTTTAGAAAACGTTTCTTCCTGCCAAATCTGTGTTCTGGTCTTAAACTGAATTTTCTCTGAAAGTGCAAGAGACTCAACAGCCCCTGGCAGTGTAAAGCAGAGTCCCTCTCCTCTAAACGGCATGGCATAGTGCATAGAGCATGGGCCTGGGAATCAGAAGGTCATGGGTTCTAATCCCAGCTCTGCCACTTATCTGCTGTGTGACCTTGGGCAAGTCACTTTACTTCAGTTACCTTATCTGTAAAATGAAGATTGAGATTGTGAGCCCCTCTTGGGACAGGGACTGTGTCCAACCTGATTTGCTTGTATCTACCCCAGCACTTATTACAGTGCCTCGTGCATAGTAAGTGCTTAACAAATACCATAATTATTATTACTATTCTACAGAACTGCAAGAACAGAATATCATTGACCCTCTATGTGGTATTGGTAGTACTAGTAGTAATAGTACTATTAGTAATAGTAGCACTACTGACATTTATTTAGCACCCATTGGATACATTTCACTCAGCTAGTCCCTTGGGAAAGTCCAACAGAAGCACAGGCACACTGTCTGCCTTTGGTAGTTTAGGGACTTCTAGTTCTACTTGTTCTCAAGTAATCAAGTCATGACAGGGTGGGGCTTTTTCGAAGATGGAAGTGTGGCCTCCATGTCCAGCCTCAATCCTGAATTCTCCAGGAACTGATTGTGAATAGGCTGGATGGGAGACTCCATCTGGCCTCCTGGAAATAGTGCAGGCTTGGGAGTCAGAGGACCTGGGTTCTAATTCCAACTCTGCCACTTGCCTGCTGGCTGACCTTGCGCAAGTAACTTATCTTTTCTGCTCTTCAGTTTCCTCATCTGCCAAGTGGGGATTCAGTACCTGTTCTACCTCCCATTTAGGATGTGAGCCCAATGAGGGACAAGGACAGGGTCTGACCTGATTATAATTGTACTTACCTTAGTACGTAGTACAGTGTTTGGCACAGAAGTAGGCACTTAACAAAGACTACAGTTATTATTGGACTGGAGACCCTGTACTATTCCCTTCAGGCCAGATTGGAAGCTCATTATAGTCAGGGAACATGTCTGCTGATTCTAAAGTATTGTACTCTCCCAAGAGCTTAGTACAGTGCTCTACACATAGCAGGCGCTCAGTAAATGCCATTGATTGATTGATTGGTTCGTTGGAGTTATATCATCAGCATCACCAACTGCATTTATTTGAGAAGCAGTGTGGCTCAGTGGAAAGAGCACGGGCTTTGGAGTCAGTGGTCATGGATTCACATCCTGGCTTTGCCAGTTGTCAGCTGTGTGACTTTGGGTAAGTCACTTAACTTCTCTGCACCTCAGTTACCTCATCTGTGAAATGGAGATTGACTGTGAGCCCCCTGTGGGACAACCTGATCAACTTGTAACCTCCCAAGCGCTTAGAACAGTGCTTTGCACATAGTAGGTGCTTAATAAATGCCATTATTATTATTATTTATTGAGAGCTTACTATGTATACAGTCAATCATTCAGTCAGTAGTATTTATTGAGCCCTTACTGTGTGCCTGCAGAGCACTGTACCAAGTGTTTGGGAGGGTACAATACAATAGAGTTGGTAGACACAAATAAACAGCTCTCCCACAGAGAAGGTTTCCACTACATATTTTGAGAAGACATCTGATGTGAAATTAGGGAATGCTCTTCTGACAAGAGGCATCCCTCCAGAGAGAACGTGATGTGGGATCAGAAGAAACGGTTGGGTGTATGCATAAAGTGTCAGTCAAGGCAAGGGTTTGCACAGTTTTCCTTAGCACGAGATTTGTCAAGACTATAAGTCCTGTCTTATAGTAGAACTGAGTGTACTAGGTGCTTGGGGGCACACCACTAAAATTAGAGACAGAGTCCCTGTCCTTGAGGAGTTTACAAGCATAGCTGAATCCTCCCCATAGAGGTAGTAGCTGAAATCATGTGAATGGATGAGCTTCCTAAAGAATGAGTGTAGACTAAAAAGAGCAGAAAATCCAAATAGAGGCTTAAAGCACAATCACATTAAAGAGTGAGGAGAGGAAGAAGACCCTCCTCATGTCTACATCTGCCCAATTCTAGGCTTGAACGCTATGTATGCGACATAGATTAGACTATACATCATCCGGTGGGTGACTAGTTTATATCATAAATGACTTTTTTATGGTATTTGCTAAGTACTGGAGTTAATGGAAACAAATACAGTGCCAGGCACTGTACTAAGTGCTGGGGTATATACAAGCTAATCAGGTTAGACACAGTCCATGTCCCATGTGGAGCTCACAGTCTTAATGCCCATTTTACAGATAAGGTAACTGAAACACAGAGAAGTTAAGCGACTTGCCCAAGGTCACATAGCAGGAAAGTAGCAGAGTCAGGATTAGAACCCAGTCTTCTGACTCCCAGGCCTGTACTCGCTCTATTAGGCCAGGCTGCTTCTCTCTTCTCAGGCTTGAATTGTGAGGGAGCCCGGAACCTGCTAATGTTCAATATTCAAAATAGAGTTCTGGTTTTATGCTTTTTTTCCATATTAGGTGAGTTTTTAGTGATGTTTTAATTGTACAATTGACCATTGAGCTTTTTTTGGGTAGTGTCTGGGATAAACAGTGGTAAAAATAATGATAAATATTCCCTTAAGAGTTCAACCTTTGGACATCAAAGAAAGCAAAGCAGGAAACCTGGCCTTGAACTGGTTTCATGATCAGCAGAGGGTGTGTCTACGAGAAACATCAGAATTCAGATTGGAGACATGTAACTGGGCAGATGGTCTGAAGTCTGACAGTTTGTGTTAATCACATTTTTTTTTGTTCCCAAAAGTTCCCATTCATTAGCATCTGCGAGTGATCATGGGACCGGGCCAAGCAGCCTTGTCAACCAGAAAGGAAACGTTTGAGTGTTTGAAATATATTGGACCAATTAGTGTCTTTTCCATTCAGTGTGAAGCTAATTAGTCTCTTGGAAAAAAGAAAAGAGCCATGTTAATAGTGTGAAGGAGGCACACTGGAAAATAGCAAACAGGAAAGAAGCATGTAGGATGTAGGAAACTCCAAGCTCCAATCTGAAAATGTGGAGCTTAATCACAAGAAAGTAGTTTGTTTTCAAGGAAAAGTAAGATAGAAAAATACAGTATTTTTTTCTTATTCCATTATTTTTATATTAAAGTGTTCAAAGTTAAACCATTGGGAGAAATTGGTTAACATAAAAGCAAACCTCACTATCATCGCATAAGTAGATAATGAAAAAATGTGTTTCATTTTTATTTCTCATTGATAAAGAGATTTTAGCTCAACATGCATTGTCTCTTGAATCCCTCTAATTTCTCTTTTCAAGTGCCATAAAAAGACAGTAAAAGTTTTTTTGTTTTTTTTCCTTATGGCATTTGTTAAGCGCTCACTGTGTAGCTAGTACTTCCTACTACTTCCTTCCTACTTCCTTCTAGCTTCCTACTATAGAGAAGCAGTATGGCTCAGTAGAAAGAGCACGGGCTTGGGAGTCAGAGGTCATGGGTTCTAATCCCAGCTCTTCCACTTGTCAGCTGTGTGACTTTGGGCAATTTACTTATCTTCTCTGTGCCTCAGTTCCCTCATCTGTAAAATGGTGATAAAGACTGTGAGCCCCATGTGGGACAATCTGATTATCTTGTATACCCCTTCAGCATTTAGAACAGTGCTCAGCACATTGTAAACACTTAACAAATACCATCATTATTATTATGTACCAGTTACGGTTTTAAGCACTGAGGTAGGTACAAGCTAATCAGGTTGGACACAGTCCATGTCCCACATGGGCCTCACAGTCTAAATCCCCATTTTTTACAGATGAGATAAATGAGACACAGAAAAGTTAAGTGACTTGCCCAAGGTCACACAGCAGACAAGTGGCATTACCCTAAATTCATCCCTCTCATTCACCCTACATATTCCATTATCACCAAATTCTGTCGTTCTACCTTTACAACATTGCTAAAATCCACTCTTTCCTCTCCATCCAAACTGTTACCATGTTACTCCCAGTACTTAACATATCCCGCCTTGACTGCTTTATCAGCCTCTTTGCTGATCTCCCTGTCTCCTGTCTCCCCCACCTGCATACTTCACTCCACTCCGCAGATCATTTTTCTAAAAAAAGTTCAGTCCATATCTCCCCACTCCTCAAGAATCTCCAGTCATTGCCCATCCACTGCCACATCAAACAGTAACTCCCTACCATTGGCTTTAAAGTATTGGATCAATTCCTTCCCTCCTACCTTACCTCACTGATTTCCTACTACAAGCCAGCCCATGCATTTTGCTCTTCTATAGCCAACTTACTCACTGTACCTTGATCTCATCTGTCTTACCACCAACACTTTACCCACGTCCACCTTGCAACCTGGAATTCCCTCCCCCTCTGTTTATGTCAGGCTACCACTATCCCCATCTTCAAATCCTTATGAAAATCACATCTCTTCCAAGAGGCCTTCCCAACTAAGCCCTCTTTTCCCTACTCCCTCTTCCTTCTGCATCGCCTATGCACTTGGATCTGTACCGTTTAAGCACTTAATACTCACCCTACCCCTAGCCCCACAGCATTTATGTACATATCCATAATTCATTTATTTATATTAATGTCTGTCTCCTCCTCTTAACTTAAGCTCCTGGTGTACAGGGAATGTGTCCACAAACTCTGTTGTACTCTCCCGAACACTTATTATGGTGCTCTGCCCACAGTAAGTACTCCATAAATAGCACTGATTGATTGATGGATGGACTGATTGGAACTTTTTGCAGAAGAAATAGAGGACTGGGTGAGTGGCTTTAGGTTAATATAACAGCAGAATCAGTGGAAAGATGCTTGTTTGGGTTGGAGGGCCTTCAGTAAATGCTATCAATGATGATCATTGAGCAGGGAAAGCAGAGAGTGTTTTGTGGTGAGGCACATGATACTGAGTGGTGAGAAAGGATAATATTTGATATGGCCACTGCCCATGTGGGTATGTAGTTCAGGCTTTAGTAAAGCATTCACCTTGAAATTACTTGCCAGTCTTTTCTTGGGATGTTTCAAGTGTTAACTCAAAGCGTCACGATAATTTCCTGCTTAAATTCAGCACTACTTGACTTATCTGGCTAAGGGTCAGGACCCTAATGTTTTGATATTTTCTCAGCAGCTGTTTCTGAGGATTTCCATGTGGATCTTTGCAAGCCTTGAGTAAAATCCCTTTTTAAAAGTTCACTATACAGTCCTGATGTCTTCTGTTCTTATCACGTGACCCGCCCAGTGTGTCAGAGCTGTGACGAGCCTGGCTGCCATGCATGTGGTATGACTTTGCTCTTCAATCTTATTAATGGACATTCTGCCCTGCCATTTGATGTGAGTTCGCTGACAGGCATCACAGATGAAACGTGTCTGTCCAGTTTCCTTTCAGAATGCTTTCTAGCAACAGGCGCTGAGAGAACTTTCTAGAGGTGAGTAACTGGATTGGAGTGGCTGGATTTAAAAGATAGTAACATGTACTTTCGGCAAAATCTGGCTAAGAAATTTGCTGAGTGCCACGTGGTCATTGTTATGGTCCCAGTAGCTATCACAGGAAACCATCTGTACAAAGTTAGCCTATGAATACACTGTTTGCAGTTGGGTGGGCTACAGGAAATCGACTAGGCAGGAAATCCAGACCGAAGCATTGGTGACAAGTGCCAGGCCAGCTCTAGTCCCAGGAAGATTTCAATTCTTGGCAGTTTTCTCCACAACACTGCTCACAAAGGATACGAGATGGAATACATTTTCAATTAAAAATTAGCACCTCTTCAAAGGTATGGAATCTTGGAATTTCTTTACCTGGAGGTCTTAAATGAGAGATAAAGTCTCATCTGAAATGAGAATGAGAATAGTCCTGTCTGAAGGCAGGGGGATGGCTAGATTCCCTCTCCAGATCCTTGTGGTATTTGTTAAGCACTTACTATGGGGCCAAGCACTGGAATAAACTCTGATGTAGATCAGACATAGTCCCTGTCCCACATGGGGCTTAAGGAAATTTAATCTCCATTTTATAGATGAGGAAATTGAGGCACAGAGAACTTAAATAATTTGCCCAAGGTAACACAGCAAGCAAGTGTCAGATTCAGGATTAGAACCCAAGTCTCCTGATTCCTAGGCCCTTGTTCTTTCCATTAGAACTTGCTGCTTTAAAAGTCCGTGAGTACTGTGTTCTTAGTTGTCCTTTGTGCAATAGGTTACTCGTAGTTTCCATGGGTGACTTGGAAAGAAAACCATGAATATGGTTCACAGTGAAGGTGTTTCACTATGACAATGGCTTTTTGATGTCCTTAGAAAGCTCAATTGTTGTTTCAGACTTCTTTTCCAGTGAGAGGAAGTTAAAAGAATGATTTCATCCTTGCTAGAATGTTTGCTTGCCTATCAGCCCTCTCCCCTGGTGTATGAGAAAGACATAATCAATAATAGATATGAAATATGCTTTAATAGCAGTTTCTCTGCTGGGGTGGAAGATTGAAATTCCATAAGTGTCCCCCTTTTCCTCATCTCCCCCTCCCTTCCACCTCACCTAGACTCACTCCCCTTGCTCTTCCCCCCCTCCCCACCCCAGAGCACTTATGTATATTTGTATATATCTATAATTCTGTTTATTTTTTATTGCTGCCTGTTCACTTGTTTTGATGTCTGTCTCCTCCCCCTCTAGACTGTAAACTCGGCATGGGCAGGGATTTTCTCTCTTTATTGCTGAATTGTACTTTCCAAGTGCTTAGTACAGTGCTCTGCACACAGTAAGTGCTCAGTAAATACAATTGAATGAATGAATAAGTGACTTTGCCCATTTAAAAGGAGAGAAATATGGTACTGTATATGCATCAATGACCATGGCTACCATGGTTTAGCAGAATGAGCACTGAAGCTTTAGAGCCACCACCTCCCTAGTTCCCATTGTGGCACTCACCTAGATACCTTTTCCATTTAGGACTAGATTACTCTCTGCTTTCTCAGTTTTCCCATCTATGAGAGGAGAGTTCCTTAACTGATGGATGCCTAATGTTTTATGGATGGGCAGTGAGTTTTGGGCACTGGAACTTGTGATGTCAGTGTGGAGAAAAGTACTACAAATCATTGAAGTAAAAATGGGTAAAGTTACAGAAAATGGACAATGGGTTCAAAGCTTCCTTTGTAATCTAGAAACCTGTTTTTTCAGAGGCCTCATGCAGTGGCTTTGGCAGCATTAATATATAATACAATATGACCAAGAAATTAGTAGAATTAAATCTGAAAATGTATCCTATAAAAGAGGGAAAATTTAGTGAGGTGGGACTAAGCAACCTTTTCAAAAATAGTAGTCCAGAGCCAAGATTTATCAGGGGATCAAATAACCTCAGGATATTAACTGGGTCAGAACAACCCATCTCCTATTGTTGCAGTTAATTGTTTGGCTCCTACAGGGGCCTCAGAGAGAATCAGAGGAACTATTATCAAGAATTATAGCCGTTAGGTCACAGCTAAAATGGATCAAAACACCTTTGCTCATAGAGAAACAAGTGACAGATTAGAAAGTTTCCTCAAAGGGAAGTCTTCGCTGTTATGCTCATGCCCAAAGAGGAATTGTGCTTTCCTGATCTCAAAAGTGCATATCTCCTGAAATGGAAGAGTTTGATTAATACTCCCTTTTTAGCCTTTTTCTATCAATGATGACAATGATTTCCTCAGACAGTACTATGACAGTAAACTTGATTCTTACCACAAACCCACATCTGGATTTGATCCACCAAGTCCATATGCTTTTTGATGAAAGTAGATGAGCATGAAAAAGAAACTATAAAATTAATGAGAATCGTTTCAGAATTCTGAGAAGAAACTGGGTAAGACTGAGTCTTCTAGTCTGAAGTCCATATCAGAAGGAGAAAATGAGAATGGTTTCAGCCAAAGTACTAGAGTCTTTCAACAGCGAGGCAGTAAATCTTTACTGAATCTGTATCTGTGGTCACTCCTTTATTGTCTTACTTCAGGAGGGAATTAAGTGGACTGAGTGGGAGCATGAAAGCCAGGAGCTCTAAGTTATGATTCTGACATGCTGGGGACTTACTGGGAGTGTAAGCCTTCTCACCTCTCTAAACCTTAATTTTTTCAGCTGTGAAATGGGTATGGGAGTGTGATTTTGTTTTCTGTCAAACATCTCATGGAGAGATGCCTGAAGAAGCATTTCAAAACAAAGCTAATAAATTAACAACTCAATGCATGCAGCTGTAAAGTCCTATAAAAATTCCCAGTTCTAATGGCATCAATATGAAGTAGGTGACAATTATGCATTTTAGTTACCTAACCTGAAGAATTTTAAGCCCAGAGACAGTACAGCAGTGCATATACAAATTAGGACTGTGCTTTCGGTTTCCCTGCTTATTGCTCTTTTTAGGCCTGATAAAAATAGTTGGTGTTTATTGCCTTCTGCCATTTTTCTCTGGCTGTGGGAGCTCAAAACTACGCACTCTTCAGGATCATAATCAATCAATCAGTGATATTTATTGCATGCTTACTATGTGCAGAGCACTTATACTAAGCACAGTACAATGGCATTGGTAGCCAGGTACCCTGTCCACCAAGAGCTGACAGTCTGGGGGCTCTTTGGACAAGGAAGTCTACTTAATTTATTCAAAGTCTCTTAAATCTGTTGGCATTATTTCTATCTGTGCTGATGATCTTTTGAATCTACTGCTTTCTGCAAGGGGAAGATTTGAATCCATAATGAACCTAAAAATCTGCCCAAATGTCCTGTTTGGATAACGTTGCATTTCTACACAATAAAGGGGCAGATTCAAAAGTTGTCATGTTTTGGATGCTATGTGCATCTCTTTAGAGGAAAATTGTTATATATGTCGAACAAATAGAAATGTCTACCACCTGGCTGTGAGGAGCTCAAAATTTTTTTTATTGCTATCTTTTAAGCCAAATCATCCTTGAAAAACTTTCTGGAGGTCAGGTATTTAATTAGCCATTTTATAGATGTGAAAGCTGAGGCATGGAGAGATTAGCAATTTACTAGGGTGAACTCCAAAATAACTAGAAAGAGATGCTTAGGCCTGCAAATTCCCAGGTCAGCACTTTAGCTGGGGAATCAATGCCAGAATGTTGATGCATGGGGATTTTTCAAGTGCACATTTGCCAGAAACAGGGGTTATAGATTTTCTCTTTTCTTCCTCCTCTAAGAAATGTGTGAAAAAGTGACTTAAGTTTGAGTCATCCCTCATGTTTCATGCAGGAAAGAAACTATTTTTATGTTACCATAAAAGTAGCCTGTTTTCCTGGCTAATGCTGTGGGAATGATGCCTCTGAGGACAAAGCTAAAACTAGAACAATCAGTGACTTGATACTGTGGAGAAATTTACACTTACATATTCCCTGCCTTTGAAAATGACCTTCTTCTGAAATAAATTTTTAATTTAAAAACAATTGACTAAACAGGAAAGTGAGAGCAGAAGAGACTTTACTTAGATAAGATTGGCCTGACTGATAAATTATAGCACAAGTCAAGAATGGCCTCCGATTGTTTATTTGGAAAATTGGATGAAGGAGAACTTGTTGGAATCCAGGAAATCGGACAACTCTGGATGGACGGCGACGCCAGTTGAGAATGATGGATAAGCCTTTGTCCTGAGACATCAGGATACCACTCTAAGAAGCAGCGTGGCCTAGAGGAAAGCGTGGGCCAGAGAGTCAGAGGATCTGGGTTGTAATCCTGGCTCTGCCACTTGTTTGCTAAGCAAAGCACTTAACTCTTCTATGTTTCAGGTTCCACATCTGTAAGAATGGGGATCAAATACCTGTCCTCCCTCGGACTTAACAAGTGAGTCCCATGTGGGACGGAGACTATGTCTTACCTGATTATCTTGTATCTACCTAATAGTACAGTGCTTGACACATAGTAAGCACTTAACACAATTACTATTATCATTACTCAAAGTTTTCAATTTGCAGTTTTCTTTGGTAGATCAAAAAATCCCTTGTACCTCCTCATATCTGCTTGAATGAATGTAAAAACTCTAGGGAGGAAGCAGAAATTGAGACATAAAGCCAATTAGGGCATAAATGAGGAAGGAAACAGTATGTTAAATGACTCCCCCCAAGCCCCTGCCCTGCTCTCCGAGCTTGCTCTGTTCTTATCAACAAGCCTCGGACCCTCAGAGTTTATAGTGGAACAATTTGATTGATGAAACCCAGAAAGATTTTGATTAATCATAAATCTACTCATATCTGTGTGTCCTTTTTAAAATTCAAAGGTAAAGTTATTCTGACTGTAGAGTGTTAATGTTTTGTGAAATAATCTAATCTGAACCTACTTTATAGTTCTTTCCCCTTTTCTTGTCTCTGTGGCAAATATTTCTCAATTTTCTTTTCATTCAGTCCCCTCTTTTATACTTAGAACCTACAGTTTGAATGAGTCATTTTTTACAAAGGGGAAGGTTTCCAATACATGTATATAGTAACTTTTATTGCATATTACCAAATTCTGAACAGATTTCTTTTCTCTACTTCAGAAGCATCATTTATTTCGAGGGCCATATCAGAGCTAATATTTTCTACAGGAGAGAAAAGCCCTCTTTAAAATATAAAATATGTGGTTCTTTATATCTTAGTGGCTCACAAATCAGTTAGTAAGTCAGTCAATCATATTTATTGATCACTTACTATGTGCAGAGCACTGCACTAAGCCCTTGGGAGAGTATAACAAATATAGCAATGTAATTACACACACCCTGAAAGAGTCCTGAATGTTTCTGTGACTAGAAGGATGGTGGGTTAAGGTCCTGAGTTTCCCTGAAGAAAAAGCACAGAACAGAGAATGTCTTTCCCAAAGTCAAAGGAAGCTTCTCACCTTCTAATTGCCGATCGATCAATCAATCAGTAGAATTTACTGAGTGCTTACTCTGTGCAGGGCATTGTCCCAAGTGCTTGGAGGAGTGCAACAAAATTAATAGGCATGATCCCTGCCCTCTAGGACCTTAGAATGTAGTGAGAAAGACATAAACTAAAATAAATTACAGGTAGAGGGAAACAAGAGTTTACAGATACATAGATAAGTGCTGTTGGAATAAGGGATGGGGTGAGTACCTAAGTGCTCAGGGGGTGAGGAGTCAAATGTGTAGGTGAAGCAGTAATAATAATAATGGCATTTGTTAGGTGTCTTCTGTGTGCAAAGCACTGTTCTAAGTGCTGAGATATGTACAAGATAATAAGGTCCCACATGGTGCTCACAGTCTAAGTAGGAGGGACAACAGGTATTGAATCCCTGTTTCGCAGATGAGGGAACTGAGGCACAGACAAGTTAAGTGACTTTCCTGAGGTCACACAGCAAGTATGTGGCAGAGCTGGGATTAGAACCTTGATTCCTTCACTCGTAGGCCCATGCTATTTCCACTAGACCACACTGCTTCCATGTTCATTCAATTATATTTATTGAGTACTTTCTGTGTGCAAAACATGTACAAAATTCTTGGGAGAGTACACTATAACAACCAGCAGACTCATTCCCTTCCTACAATGTCCTTACAGTCTTAGAGGGGGCAATAGGGAGGGGAGATGAGATAATAATAATAATAATGTTGGCATTTGTTAAGCACTTACTATGCGCAAAGCACTGTCCTAAGCACTGGGGGGGGATACAAAGTGATCAGGTTGTCCCAAGTGGGGCTCACAGTCTTAATCCCCATTTTACAGATGAGGTAACTGAGGCTCAGAGAAGTTAAGTGACTTGCCCAAGGTCACACAGCAGACATGTGGCAGAGCCAGGATTCGAACCCATGACCTCTGACTCCAAAGTCCGTGCTCTTTCCACTGAGCCACACTGCTAGACAGGTTAGGCTTCCTGAAGGAGATGAGATTTTAGAAGGGCTTTGTTCATGGGAGAGTAGTGTCTGCTGGATAGGAAAGGTGAGGGAGTTTCAGGCAGGAGGTAGAACACGGGCAAAGGGTCAACAGTGAGAGAGATGAGATCATGGTTCATTGAGTAGTTTAGCATCAGAGGAGCAATGGGTGAGGGTTGGTTGTAGGGAGAGAGGAGGGAGGATAAGTAATGGGGAGAGAGCTGATTTAATGTCTTAAAGCCAACATGTCTCAAATTGTATCCTGGGGGGAAATCGCACAGATGAAAGAGGAAGAGACACTTCTCTAGGGACTCTTTCATGTGGTTGTTTGGGATAGGTATCAGAGTGTTATGTTCTGTCCTTCTAATTTGTCACATAACTGGTGCCTGGCAATTTATCCAGGAGGCTGAGAACTGTTGTTATTGATATAAAGTACCTACTGCAATTGCAATTTTGGTCCTATTAATTATTGTAAGACAGTAACCAATGTGCTAGGATTCCTTGTGTGACCACAGTGGCTCTGGAGAGTTTCTTCCAAAATGGCCAGGTTATATTTACAAGAGAGAATGGGGTTTTTTGTTTGTTTGTTTGTTTTGTTTTTAAGCCAAATGATGTTAGTAAACTTATTGCCTATGGGCAAGAAAATGACAAATCAATTCCTGCTTTCAACTCTTGGCATTTGATCCAGCATTTGAAGGCTGTATTTCCTAGCGACACATTTGGAGAACAATGTTTTTTACTTGCAGAGGAGTGGGTGCTCCAGTAGAGTCAAAAAGGATCACCTCACTTTCACTTTCTAGCTGAGGGTTTATTGAAAGTTACCATAGTTTTCAGTCATCTCGCAGAATGGGAGGTTTTTTGTGGTGCCAAGAATCCAGTTTAACAGTAAAAAAAGGGAGTTTAGATGGGCAATCCAACCTACACCAGTTGTCTGGGTCCCAAAGGAAGGTAGGGTTGGGTGAGAGAAGTACTGGGTCATCTCCTTTGGTTCAGGGTAGCCCTGGAGAGTTGTGTTTTCTCTGAGGAGTTCTAACAGCCTGGGAAAGTCCAGTAATTTGGGTTCGCTTTGGAGAGGGCTCTGGATGGCCCCAGGAGTTCCGGACCAAAAGTGTTCCTGGTCTCTCCCTAGGACAGACTCGAGCCCTCAAATTGATCTCAACCTGATTTCGTGGGGATATGCTGAGTGTGGGGTAATCCAAGGCTGGGCAGGACCCTAGTCCCCTCCCGTTGGACTTGGTAAGAATGAGGATGGTGATCTGTCCTTGTTGGGTGGACAGGATTCACTGGAGTGTTTTTCCTTCTTTGAGGTCCCAGTCTCCAGGGGCCTATGAAGCTTTCATTCTTCCAAGGTGTGGTGGAAACAGAGGTTTAGTTTGATGTGGTTAAGCAAAGTTACCGCCAGTTCTTCGCTGTCTCTACCCCCAAACCACTCTTCTCTCAGTTCACTACTCCCACCTTCCGCTTCCTTCTTTCATCTGACTGTCACCAGTAGTCACACCCTCCCCCTGAGTAATGGGGAGAGAGCTGATTGAATGTCTTAAAGTCAACATGTCTCAAATTGTATCCTGGGGGGAAATCCCACAGATGAAAGAGGAGAGACACTTCTCTAGGGACTGTTTCACTTTCTCCCTGAAGGTTATGCCTGCATACTGAATCTTAAGTATACACCCAGGGAGTTAAAAGCTGCTCTTATCGACCATATACCATCCTAGTCTTACTGTAGCAAGGGAAAATGATGGTGTCTGACCTTCCTCAGTCCCATAGCAACTGTGTAGCTGGCTCAGTAGCCTTAGCAACAGTGTTGATAGAAGGCCTACCGTGTGCCGAGCGTGGTACTGGGCTCTTGGGGAATGCACAAAAGAAGTTAAACAAAAAACAAACAAACAAAAAAAGCATATGATCCTGGACCTCCAGGTGCTTGCAATCTTATGAAGGAGATGGTAGACTTAAACTGACAAATATATAATAGTTACAAGTGAGGGGATGGATATGAATCATAAACACAAATGAATAGATATCAAATATATGAGCACTGAGGTTATTGTTGGGATCATGATGGTGGGGAGGTTGATAAATCAGAAAATACCTCTGGGAGGAGGTAACTTTTTCAGAGGAATTTGAAGGAAAGAGGCATGGAGGAACTACCTCGAAAGGGCATTCCAATCAGTTGGAAAAGGCCTGAGTATAGCTTCTTGATGGCAGAGTTGAGAGCAAGGGAAGGTATGAGAATTACTTGAGAGGACTGAAGAGCAGAAGCTGGAGTGTAGCAGGAGAGAACAGATAGGTGAGGGGGAACCAGCTGATGGAAAGCTTTGAAACCGGAATAGACCCTGCTGATGTGATCAACCACCCTGTCAGATAAACCGATACTGTGAATTAGGTTGTGTAATGCCGCTGGTTTACTCCAGCTTCTATACAGCCTTTCTCAGTAACCAGGAAGCTCCATCATGACCTCAAGGTTCAGAAACAGTAACAAGAACAAGGCGTGAACTTCAGACAGCTAAGCATTTTTTTGGAATGACGGCTTTTGAACAAGAGATGCAGCATGGCTTAGTGGGAAGAGCGCGGGCCTGGAACTCAGAAATTGTGGGTTCTAATCCTGGCTCCGCCACTTGTCAGCTGTGTGACTTTGGGCAAATCACTTAACTTCTCTGTGCCTCAGTTACCTCATCTGTAAAATGAGGATTAAGACTGTGAGCCCCACATGGGACAACCTAATTACTTTGTGTCTACCCCAGTGCTTAGAACAGTGCTTGGCACATAGTAAGCACTAAACAAATACTAATAATATTATTATTATTAATAAGAAAAAGGAGAACATACTTGAAGATCATTACTGGAATTTTCTTGCCAGGAGAGACACACACACACAAACACAAAAGAGAAAATTGTGTACTGGGAGAAAACAGTCACTGGGCTCATTCTCCTCTCCCCCCGACCCCATAGCTTTAATCTCCTGTAGCAGGAGGAGCAGTATCCTTGTTGTCAAGAACTGCAGGACGAGTGATGACTCAACTGTGACAGTCTTCAAATTGTGGAAGGGTAAAGGGCCCAGGAAATCAACAAGAAAGATGTCTTAGTGCCAACAAGGGTGCTTGTCAAAGTGGGAGCACTGTGAGGAAGCTTAGAAGAACTGCGGGGCAATGTTGCCACATTAAGATGCAATTTGGGCCAGCAATCAGCTTATTCATGCAGTGGGGTAGAGGCAGCTGGGGGACAAGAGCATGTGGGGCAACCAGTCATGGCAGAGAACACAAAGCTTGGCCAGAAGCAGAAGCGGCCAGAACCAGGACCTTGAAAGAAAGAAGAGAAAGAGAGTCGATTCTGGCCAGGTTTGTGGTAAAGGAGATCCTGTTTTGGCCCTGGTGCTTTCCTCTGGGTGAGGAGCTACCAGCCTAAAGAGGTAGGCTCAGTGGGGAGGGGAGGGGGGCTGGGGGAGTGGGGAGCAGCTGATAGAGATTTTGTGATTTAAACAAAAAGAAGGAGTGTGCCCTAGTGGAAAGAGCACAGGCCTGGGAATCAGAGGACCTAGGTTCTAATACCGGCTCTGCTGTTTGTCTGCTGGGTGACCTTGGGAAAGTCACCTAATTTCTCTTCACCTCAGTTACCTCATCTGTAAAATGGGGATTAAGATTGCGAGCCCCATGTGAGACATGGACTGTTTCCAACCTGATTATCTTGTATCTACCCCAGCGCTTAGTACAGTGTCTAGCACATAGTAAGCATTTAAGAAACACCATTTTTAAAAAACCCAACAAAAACAAAGTAAAATTCCTATTCTTTAGGCTAACCAAGCTTGTGTTTTCAAATTCTAAGCTGGGGAAAGAAATACATATATTTGTGGTTTGGTTTGGCATGCAAGTATTTGTTTAAATGCTGCTCAAATACTTAAAGTAGCCTGACTTAAAAAGACCCTTATGCTTGGTGTAAATGATACTCATAAACCTTCCCCCTCCACAGATAAATGGTGATCTTTCTAGATTTAGTTGCCCTTAGAACAGTGCTTGGCACATGGTAAGTGCTTAACAAATACCATCATTATTATTAGTAGTATATTACCCACGATGTAATGTGGTAAGTTAATTTGGGAAGATAGTGAGCCAAACACGGGACATCTGCCACTCACAAATGAGGGAAAAAGAATTCTTATTTTTCAGGCACCCCAGATGTTCAAACCCTCTCTGCCATTCACAGGGGCATTCCTATTTACTGGCAGAGAGAAGGTAGCACTGACACCAGACACCAGCCCTCCTGAGATGAAACAGGTGGAGCGGAGTGGCAATTAGTGGAGAAGACAGCAGAAAAGGAGGCTGAGATGTGATATACCCAACTACCCGGATTACATCATCTGCCTGATTTTAGGACTGGATGAATTCTCTGATGAATGGAGTATTTGAATAACATTTTTTATTAAGTTACTAGAAAACAGAGTAGTGAAGTTTAAAAAGTAAAAATTATAGGGGTTGTGGGAGCCTTCAAACTGCAGTGATAGCTATCTTCAGTTTTCAGCTTCTGCTTTACACTTAGAGGAAGTCATGCTATTCATAGGCACTGCAAAGGCAGCTAAGCAATGATTCAGTCGCTTGTGAAGTGTTCTGTTATTGCTAATGTCTACGGTAACTGCTAATTTGCCCATCCAATTTGTTCCTCCAAGCCAGCCACAAAGGGAGATTACTCAATTATTTTCATACAAAACCGAGGTGTTTACCATTATCTCCCCGGCAACCTTTTTGCATGACAACATAATGCAGTACAATCTCAGAGTTACTTCAAGTCACTGGAGTTTTATTCAAGGTCAAGGACTGTCATGCAGTGACCTTGATGTCAGTGGCAGCCTCAGACTCCGTGAAAGGATATCTTAGAAAGTTCTGGAGCCCTCCATGATGGGTTCCTGTGGAGGAGGCGGTGGGGGCGTGGGAGATAGAGAGTAAAAAGCAGCAGGGCTGACAGCTCAGCCCCCAGAGAACACCACACCAGGTGTCTGGCGAACAGTGTTAATTGAGATACTAACTAGGAGAGATCTATCAGTGTGGTGTGTCCTCCTAGTGAAGGGAAAGTGAGAAGAGTTCAGTTCCCCAAGTCAACTTTTTTTCCCCCTCTGCTGTCATTTTGGTGACAGCTGACCTTTGCTGAGGCTGTGGGGGAGGGGAGGGGTTTTCTCACTTCACTCTCTATCTGCTCTTTGGTGCTGGTAGAACAAGACCAAACCATTAATAGTGGCAGTTAGGAGCCTACTAGGTGGCACTTGGCAAGTTGCTCAGCTCTGTGACTTGATTTCCTCATCTGTTTATGAGTGGGCCTGCTTCTTAACACATCTAGGACTTCAGTAATAGGGCCTCTTGTATACACAATCAATCAATCAATCCATGGCATTTATTGAGTGCTAACAGTGGACAGAGCACTGTACTAACCACTTGGGAGAATACAATACAACAGAGTTGGTAGCCATGTTCCCTGGCAGTAGGAAGGCAGGGAGAAAGCTAGTGCTTCCTTGGCCATTATTCTTTTGAAGCTAAATGGAAATGAGTAGGGGAAGGTAAAGCACAGCCAGAAAGAGGCAATTCCAGGATCATCAATTACCAAAAAATAGAAGCATAAAAAGGTTTTGTTCCTGTTTTGGGAGCTGTGAACTACTGACTTCTGACTTCCTAAACTACAATGCTTCTCCTGAAGATAGAATCGAATTATTTTCTTTGAAAAGTCTTCCAGAAGTAATTTGGTCCAGCCCACTGCCTCCAGACCCCTATTTTTACAATCACTGGTATAAGTTCAACCAATGGAACTTGGCCCAGGTTTCTTGGGGAAACCACTGCAGTGTTTGCTTTACAAAGGGAAGGTATGTATAATCATCTTGACTGTGTTACAGAATCTATCAACCAATGTTATTTATTGAGCACTTACTGTGTGCAGAGCACTGTACTAAGCACTTGGGAGAGTACAATATAACAGAGTTGGTAGACACGTTCCCTACCTACACAGAGCTTACAGCCCAGAGGGGGAAGCAGACATTAAATTATGGATAAGTACATAATCCTGTGGGGCTGAGAGTGAGTTGAATATTGAATGCTTCAAAGGTAATGCAATAGGGAGAGGGAGTAGGGGAAATGGGGGCTTAGTAGCAGAAGGCATCTTGGAGGAGATGTGATTTTAATAAGGTTTTGAAGGTGGGGAGAGTGGTGGTTTATCGGATTTGAAAGGGAAGAGAGTTCCAGGTCAGAGGGAGGACTGGGCAAGGAGTCAGTGGTGAGATAGACAAGGTTGAGGTATGGTGAGCAGTTTGGCATTAGAGGAGCAAAGTGAGTGTGAGTGTAGAAAATCATTGAAGTAAGATAGGAGTGGGGAAAGGTGATTTAGTGTTTTACTTTAAAGCCAGTGGTAAGGAGTTTATGTTTGATGTAGAGGTGGGTGAGTAACCATTGGAAGTTTTTGAGGAGTGAGAAGGTATGGACTGAACATGATCAGGGAAGCAAAGTGAAGTATGGACTGGACTGGGGAGAGACAGGAGGCAGGGAGGTCAGCAAGGAGACTGATACAGTAGTCAAGGCAGGGTAAGTGCTAGGATCAGCATAGTAGTTGTTTGGATGGAGTGGAAAGGACAGATTTTTAGCGAATTTGTGAAGGTAGAACTGACCAGATTTAGTGATGGATTGAATATTTGGGTTGAACAAGAAGGAAGAGCCAAGAATGATGCCAAGGCTACGGGCTTGTGAGATAGGGAGGATAGTGATGCTGTCTTCAGTGTTAGAAAATATAGGGGGAGTATAGGGTTTGAGTGAGAAGAGTGTGGTGTGTCCTCCTAGTGAAGGGAAAGTGAGAAGAGTTCAATTCCCCAAGTCAACTTTTTTTCCCCCCTCTGCTGTCATTTTGGTGACAGCTGACCTTTGCTGAGGCTGTGGGGGAGGGGAGGGGTTTTCTCACTTCACTCTCTATCTGCTCTTTGGTGCTGGTAGAACGAGACCAAACCCTGAATAGTGGCAGTTAGGAGCCTAATGTGAGTTGTTGGCAGGACATCCAGGTAGAGTTGTCCTGAAAGCAGGAGGAAATGCAAGACTGCAGAGAAGGAAACAGCTCAGGTCTGGAGAGGCAGATTTGGGAGATGGTGGTTGAAGCCATGGGAGTGAATGAGTTCTCCAAGGGAGTGGGTATAGCTGAAGAATAGAAGGGGACCCGGAATTAAGCCTTGAAGGACTCCCACATTTAGAGGGTAGGAGGCAGAGGAGGGCCTGCAACAGAGATTAAGGAGGAGTGATCAGAGATATAGGAAGAGATCCTGGAGAGAACAATGTCAGTGAAGCCAAGGTTGGATAATGTTTCAAAGAGAAGGGGGTGGTCCACAGTGTCAAAGGTATCTGAGAGGTCAAGGAGGATTAAGGTAGAGTAGAGGCCATTGGATTTGTCCAGAAGGAGGCCATTGGTCTCTAGGTACTTAAGCATGTTTGAAAACAATGGGGAAGAAGCCACTGGAAAGTGAATGGTTGAAGATGGCGGTCAGGGAGGAAAGAAGGGAGGGAGCAAGTGGTTTGATAAGGTGTGACGGTATGGGGCTAGAGACAAAGGTAGAAGGGGTAGATTTTGAGAAGAGGTGGGAAATCCTAACTTGAGATACTGTTGGGAAAGTTGGGAGAGTCAAAGGTGTAGAAAGAAGAAGGGATTGGAGAGTAGCAGGGGTGATTTTAGTATAATCATGCCTGATGGTTTCAATTTTATTAATAAAGTGATGAGGTCATAAGGGCCAGGGGGTGGGGGGCATGGTGGTGGCAGGGGAGTGGGGTCAGGGTGTTTGTGGAGGGAGTTAAACATCTGAAACAGCTGACATGGGAAATGGGCATAGAAGTTAATAAGGATGTGGTTGGATCTCACTTCACATTAAGGCAATTTTATTGTTGAAGTTTGCTATGCTCCTCTAAGTTCTGTTCTTAGTCTTCATTTTAAGTCAATCAAGAACCACATAGCACTCCAAGACTGTTGTTATTATTATTACTAACAACTGCTGTTGAGTTGTTTCCGATTCATAGCGACTCCATGGATATACTTTCTACAGAACGTCCTGTTCTCTGCCATATCTGCAACCTTTCTAATGGTTCTTCCATTATCATTGTTATGGTCTTTATCTAGCTGCTGGTCTGCTTCTTTCCTGTTTTCCCTGGGCTTTTCCTAGCATCAGTGTCTTCTCCAGAGAATTAGTCCTCCTGATTATGTGTCCAAAATATGCTAATCTCAGTCAAGTCATTTGGCCTTCCAAAGACCACTTTAGTTTAATTTACTCCAAATTCCAAAACTGTAGGCCCTCTAATTGTTGTTCAAGTACCACCTGAAAGGACTCTAGAAGGAAGAAACTGGATGAGGTCCCTGGTATGAGGTCCTCTAGACTGTAAGCTCACTGTGGGCAGGGAGCATGACTACCAACTATGTTGTAGTATACTCTTCCAAGTTCTTAGTACAGTGCTCTGCACACAGAAAGTGCTCAATAAATATGATTGATTGGTATCATGACCCTAAAAGTGGAACTCAAGGTGGTCTTATGTCCCCAGGTGCTCATAATCAGCTAAGACATTTTGTTCCCCAAGTTCCACTGTGACCCCTGGTGCATTGTGATAGATATTCCAAACTAACTCAACCACTTTTGGGCATTAGCTTTTAGGCTAGCTCTGCAATCCAGGTGCAGAAAACACCTGTGAGTTTTCATGTTGCTATTTTTCTTTGTCTTATGCTGTTGAGTCATCTCTGACCCATAACTACACCATGGACACATCTCTCCCAGATTGCCCCACCTCCATCTGCAATCATTCTGGTAGCATCTCCGTAGGGTTTTCTTGGTAAAAATACAGGAGTGGTTTACCATTGCCTCCTTCCGCGCAGTAAACCTGAGTCTCCATCCTCGATTCTCTCCCATGCCGGTGCTGCCCAGCACAGGTGAGCTTTGGCTTGTAGCTGATTGCCTTCCACTCGTTAGCCACTGCCCAAGTTAGGAATGGAATGGATATGCCTCTGCTTGACTCTCTTTCCCATAGTCGAGACTGGTAGAGTCCTGTGACCCTGAGAGGGGTTATTTTTCTTTGGGTTAGTGTAAAGTTGCTTATACTTTGTGACCTTGGGCAAGTCACTTCACTTCTCTGTGCCTCAGTTACCTCATCTGTGAAATGGGGATGAAGACTGTGAGCCCCACGTGGGACAACCCAATTCCCCTATCAGTAATTTATTTTATTGTCTGTCTTCTCCTCTAAATTATAAACTCCTTATGGACAGTGATTATGTCTACAGACTCTATTGTTTTGTACTATCCCTAGTGCTGAGAATGGTATTCTACACAGCAGGCACTCAGTAAATACCATTGATTGACTGATTTGATTAGTGATCTTTAGGTCCTGTCTGCATGGTTCAGCCCCTATCCTTAACCTGGGGTTTTTCTAGGTATCTTGGATCTACAGAGAAGTAGTGTGACTCAGTGGAAAGAGCACGGGCTTGGGAGTCAGAGGTCATGGGTTCTAATTCTGGCTCCACTGCTTGTCAGCTGTGTGACTTTTGGCAAGTCACTTCACTTCTCTGAGCCTCAGTTCCCTCATCTGTAAAATGGGGATTAAGACTGTGAGCCCCATGTGGGACAACCTTGATTTCCTTGTATCTCCCCCAATGCTTAGAACAGTGCTTGGCACATAGTAAGCGCTTAACAAATACCAACATTATTACTATTATTAAAAGTGAATTTTCTACAGGAGCATTCTCCTTAAAAGATACTCTGCTCCTGCAAATATGACCATTACATCACTTTATGGACAATGCTGAGAAGCTGGATTGTGGTAGAGAGAAGAAAGATCCATGTTGTCCAGTTAAAATAGTCATGTCTCTGAACACGCCTGCATTTACACTTCATATTTTTGTGTTTGTCTCCCCCATTAGAGTGTCAGCTTCTTGGGGGCAGGGAATGTGTCACTTAATTATTCTGTACTTTCCAAGGCCCTAGTTCAGTTCCCTGCACCAAGTGGGTGCTCAATAAGTGATTCATTCATTCAGTCATATTTATTGAGCGCTTACTGTATGCAGAGCACTGTACTGAGTGTTTGGAAAGTACAATTCGGCAACAGATAGAGACAATCCCTACCCAACAATGGGCTCATAGTCTATAATGGAGCGGGGTGCTACTACTACTATTACCACTGCTTCAACAATGAGTATATGTCCTATTTTCCTCATTATTTACTCTGTCTCTTGGTGTCAATGTATCTGTCACCGCTCCACTTCCTTCCCACTTCCATGAATTACTATGGCAACAGAGATGTATTATGTATGTACCTGTTTTAATGACACCAGTCCAGTGAAAGACCAGGAGGAAAAATTTGTCTCTGATCTGATGGATGGTTAAATATAGGATACTTATAGTAGTAACATTCATGACATTGATTAAGCACTTACAGTGTGCAAAGCACTGTACCAAGAGCTGGTGGGAAATACAAGATCATTAATTCAGGCACCATCTCTAGTCCACAGGGATCTCATGTTGTAGTAAACTCACCCTCTAGACTGTAAGCTCATTATGGTAAGGAATGTGTCTGCTAATTCTATTGTACTGTACTCCTCCAAGTGCTTAGTACAGTGCTCTGTATATAGTAAGTGCTCAATAAATATGATTGATTGACAGAGGGGGGAAGAGCAGGAAAAGGATCAATGGGTAAATTCAACTGAAACAACAGCATCAAGAATAGCTAGGAGGGACTATTTAGGCTCTTTACTGCTCCAAGCAGTGCAGTCCTTGGTTCAAACTACCAAAACATTTCCAGAGTTCTAACCACTGGGAAGACAAGCCATCATCCTTCAACTCCCAGTGTCTCTGAACAGATTGGGAACATGCCTACCAACCCCTGTTATATTATTCAATCGTATTTATTGAGTGCTTACTGTGTGCAGAGCACTGTACTGTTATATCGTATTCTCCCAAGCACTTAGTACTGTGCTGTGCACACAGTAAGGGCTCAATAAATATGATTGATTGATTGATTGATTGATTGATGGGTGGGGTAGTGGGGATCCAAAGCCACAGAAGCCCCCTCACAGCCTGTCTCTAGTAGTAGAGGACATGAGCTGCTCTCACCTTTGACCTGTCTTCCACTCCAGCAGAGTAGGACGTAACTCTGAGCATCTATGATGGTTGCCATGGTGGTGAAGAGTGACCCCAATAGATGAGATCCCAATTCACCCACATCCAGATCTGCCCCGTCCCCTGATTCCCCTCACTGTCTGGGGAATACTGGGCAGGTAGAACACAATTCTAATTGGAGGCAGTTGAGTAGACCTATAGCTTTAAATAGACTGCTCAATTGTAGGACGTCCCACTTAATGCAAACAGCAAAGAGCAGTGAACTGGGAGGAAATGGATAACTAGAAATATCCCTGACACATTAGGGTAAAATATGTGAAACTGTTTTCTGGGCTATTCTTTTGTTAGGAGCGCTGTTACTCTTACATGAAAAAGTTGAACAGGAAATCTATTTTTTTCAAATCATGAAAAAACCGTTAGAATCCACTTACTGGCTTTAATGGCAAAAACTCTCCACCCTAGCCATTCACTTATTATCAATGACATTCACATGTTATCAGAAAGCCCTGTGGGTTATTTTTCCCTAGTTTATCAGGAACTTTGTGGAAACATTTCTCCAACTGGAGATAAACGGTTCTTTTTTTCTTCTTCTTTGCTTTTTAAGAGTAACCCTGACTGAGGGATCTCTACCATTCTTTTCTAATACATTTTATTTCTACGTTAGCAATTTTAAGAAAGGGTTCATCACTTGATTCTCAGGAGAGTTGAAGGTAAAGACTTGGGAGAGTTGGGAAAGGTAAGGAACTTTTTTCTTTCTTGTTATAGATCAAGAATTTAGAGCCCTCTTTTCTCTCCTTTTCCCAAAGCAGGGGGTGTTGAGAGTTAAAAATCTGTTGCGCAGAAAGCCGACTGAACTGGAAAGTTGTTGCCACTGTCCCTCTTTTCAACAAAAATGAATGACTGCTAGACCCTTTGAAGAGTCTAGATGGAAATGGTTTTCTTAGAGATGCAAGAGACTGCCTAGAGCAACTAGAACTTTTTAAAGATTCAGACTATCAGGCAAAAGTTGCAGGTGAAAGATATGTCAGATAGAAGAATATGCAGGAAATAGGAATGTAATTTTTTCCATAGATCTTTCTCCTCAAGATAACCCAAAGCAGCACTCTGAAATACAGTGAAAGCCTGTAGAATATGGACGTGCCAATGGGAATGATTCAAATCTGCTCCTCATCATATTATAAAATAAAAGCCTCTAACAGTGTTCCAGGAAATCTTTAGTTCCCTGCTGAGGAATCCCCAGAAATGGATTTAAGGGGTTGCAGGGGAATGAGTGCCACAAATTTTGAAGTCTCTAGTTGGGAAAGGCACCCTTAAGTGTCAGCCATAGGCAGTCAGTCTGCCTTTCAAGCCTAAAGAGAAAAAAGGCAGAAGTGGTGTATTAAATCATTGTTCTTAGATTCACAATTGTGTAGAAGTGGATTTGAAGGATCGTCCTTCCAAATGGAAGACAGGGAGACACTTAATTTTGCTGAGATTAGGATGTTCATAGTAAAAGGAATAGTACTTACTACATGTTTACTGTTATTATTATAATTGTACTTGTTACTATTATGGTACTTGGTACTATGTGCTATAGTGCTGGGGTAGATACAAGGTTGCAAGGGCGGACCCAATCCCTGACTCACACAGAGCCCAGAGTCTAAATTATCACCATTTTACAGCTGAGGAAACTGAGTCCAGAAAGGTTAAGTGACTTGCCCAAAATTACACTGTGGGCCAGTGACAGAGCTGCTGCTCAACTCTAGATGTCCATGCTCCCAATACAGTGCTCTTTCCATTAGACCACACTCCCTCCCTTGGTAGGAATAAAGGTACCCGATGCCCCACCCCATTGCTGTGTTTCAGAGTGCACTTTTCTTTTCCCTGCATTCACCAAAAATGGTACCTGATGTGAAGTCATGTAAGATCATTCTTAATTTAAGTGCTGACCAGAGGAAAAAGAACTATATTCTAGTCCAGAATCGTCTACCACTATCCTTGTGGCTTTGAAAAAAGTTAGTTCCTTTCTCTGTGCCTTAGTTTCCTGAAATGGGGAGAATACCTGGTCACAGGGATTTATTTTTGCCATATGTACAAGTTCTGAGTTTTTGAGAAGAGGTGCTCTTCGAATAACAAGGACTTTATTCGTCTTAGCAGCTGAATGCTGACATGGCAAGCAGCAACTGGAAACAATGTCTGAGTTCAGCCTTTAGCACTTATTAATAATAAAAGTCCACCAATGATAAAAGATTATGCAACTATTGCTGATTTTCGAATTAGTCAATATGCACAATTTATGGCCAGCCAGCCAGCTTAATAGTAACTTGACCTCTACCACTGGTTGCAAATCATTTAATCCATATGGATTAGATTAAAATGTGGCTATAAAACCAAGATTACAGTAGCCTCTGTCTCATTTCATGTCAATTTGTAGAATAGTCTCCATCCAAGTAATAAGAAGCTTTATCTACTGAATTTAAAATATGGTAAGCTTTACTGTAAAAAATGCATGAAAATCAGTCAATCCATGGTATTTATTGAACTCTTACTGTGAGCAGAGCCTTGAACTAGGCATTTAGGAGAATACAAAACTATAGAGTTGGTAGACATGTTCCCAGCCCACAAGGAACTTACAGTCTAGAGGGGGAGACATACACTAAAATGAATTATGAGTATGTACGTAAGTGCTGTGAGACTGAGAGTGGAGTGAGTATCAAGTGCTTAAAGGGTACAGCTCCAAATGCATAGGTGACGTAGAAAGGAGAGGGAGTAGGGGAAAAGAGGGCTTAGTCAGGGAAGCCTTCTTGGAGGAGATATGAGTTTAATAAGGCTTTGAAGATGGGGAGAGTGGTGGTTTGTTGTATGCGGAGAGAGAGGGAGTTCTAGGTCAAGGGAGGATGTGGCCTCAGGGTTGGTGGCAAGATAGACAAGACTGAGGTACGATAGAAAAGACTGAGGTACAATGAGGAAGTTGTTAGAGGAGCAGTATGGCCTAGGAGATAGAGTACAGACCTGACAGTCATAAGGACCTGGGTTCTAATCCCGGCTCCACCACTTGTCTGCTGTGTGAACTTTGGCAAGTCACTTCACTTCTCTGTGCCACAGTTATCTGTAAAATGATGATTAAGACTCTAAGCCCCATGTGAGACAGTGACTGTGTCCAACCTGATTACCTTGTATCTACTTCATTGCTTAGAACAGTGCCTGGGACATAATGAGTACTTTGCAAATGCCATTTTTTAAAAAAGGAGAAAAGTGTGGAGAGTGGGTTGTAGTAGGAAATCAACAAGGTACGGTAGGAGGGGCAGAGCTGATTGAGTGCTTTAAAGCCCATTTGTTTGATGTGGAGGTGGATGGGCAACCCCTGGAGGTTCTTGACAATTGAAGAGATATGGATGAAACTTTTTTTAGATAAATGATCCGGGCAGCAGAGTGAAGTGTGGACTGAAATGGGGAGAGGTAGGAGCCTGCTAGGTCCGTGAAGAAGCTGGTGCGTTAATCAAGGTAGGTTAGGAAAAGTGCTTGGATCAGCGTAGTAGCAGTTGGGCTGGAGAGGAAAGGGTGGATTTTAGTGGTGTTGTGAAGGTGGAGCTGACAGGATTTGGTGACTGATGGAATATGTAGGTTGAATGAGAGAAATGAGTCATGGTTAATGCCAATATTATGGGCTTTTGAGATAGGGAAGATGGTGGTGCTGTCTATGTGGTTTGGGTGGGAAGATGATGAAACAATGAAAACAATACAAACTATGGTAGACAATTCATTCATTTGGTGTTCCTGAAGGAAACACAGTCTCCAGAATTTCTAGTGAATTATCTCAGAGAGAAATTCAGTTTCAATATTTACAATAAATGTCTGTGGCTGATGAAATTCTCCCAGACTGGAATAGCTGCGGTTGTCGGTGGAAAGGTCTGGGAATCGTCCTTCCAGGCTAATTCCACCCAGCTATGTAGGAATGCTAGAAAACAGCCTTTTCTCACGTGGATGCTGAAAACCCTCTTGCACTTGTCAACCCGAATAGCTGTCTAGTATTGGTGCTGAAGACAACTTCTGCACATTTCATCTGAGGAGTTGATATTGAACTCTCCACTCACCACCCACGCTTCATCCCTGCCAGCTGGATACTGGTGTGAGCTCACAAGGAACTTTGGTCTGACAAGATCTGTTTATTTCCCTTGCTGCGCACATGGAACATAACCATCTCATAGCGTAGCCTACCTGCCATGTGGAACCAAACATTACTTCTCTTCTGGGTCATACCGTCTAATTGAGATACCATGACAACTCTAATGCTCAATTTGATTAGCCATATTGACACAAAAGCACTAAGTATAATGGAATGACATTTATTCTTCAAGATTACAGCCAGATGAAACCTGTTTTTGTCATCTTTTCTCCACTAGACCGCCTTGTTTCTTTTTGGAAAAATCTCCTCAACATCTGGCTTTAGTGCAATGGTGATTTCCTACTGGAAATCAGGGAACAAGTGAACTTTAATTCCTGATGAAGAGCCTTGAATGTTCCTTGTTCCCAGATGGAATCACTCACTGAATTTGGCTGGAATCCAGTTTGATTTCTAAACTAAGCCTACAAGTTCAATAATAATTATAGTTTTTGTTAAGAGCGTATTACATGCCAAATCACTCAACTTACTATATGCGAAGGCACTGGAGGAGATACCAGATAATCAGGTCAGATACAGGCCCTATCCCACACTTGGCTCACGTCTAAGAGATAGGGAAAGCGGGTATCTTATCCCCATTTTACCCATGAGGAAACTGAGGCACAGAGGGGTTAAGTGATTTGCCCAAAATCCTAAAGCTTGCCAATTTTTTAAAATTGGTATTTGTTAAGCACAAACTTGGTGCCAAACACTATACTAAGTATTGAGGAGGATACAAGATAATCAGGTCACACAGAGTCCCTAGGGGTTCCACATGGGGCTCACAGTCTAAGAAGGAGGGAGGACAAGTATTGAATCTCCATTTTGCAGACAAGAGAATTGAGGCACAGAGAAGTGAAGTGACTTTCCTGAGGTCACACAGCAGGTACATGGCAGAATGGGATTAGAACCCAGGGCCTCTGACTCCAGGCCCATGCTCTTCCTACGAGCTCAAACTGCTTCCCTACAATACAGTACAAGTTAGTAGACAGGATTCTGGCCTAAAGGACAGACTACCCAGTATTTTAATTTATTTTATGTTACAATAAATAACAGTGAAGGGAAGAGCAAAATATAAGGATAAGAACATAAATGCTGTACAGCTGGGATGGAGTGAGTATCAAAGTGCATAAGGGGGATATGGGGCTGGAGATGGGGGGAGATAATCAAAGTGCTTATTCTTCTTTCCTTTCCGTGAGGGGTCACTGGATATGTGTTACTTGAACTGTAATGTTGCTGCTCTGTATCACAATTCTATCACTGTTTCCTAAAGACAAGCTATAATGTACAGTGGGTTATAATAATTTAAAACTGTACACTTAAATATAAAAAATTGATATCACTATAAGTGCCCTCAAAGATTTTTTGTGCTACATAAATTACATTAATTCATCTCATCCCAAACTGGATTCTATCAGGGCAGAAGAATTGTGAAAAGCTATAACTAAACCGTAAAAATGTTGCCTGAACTAAAATTGTTTTAACAGTTCTGTTACATTACTATACAACAGAACTAAATCCAAATATAAAAGATACTCAGTTTTTCTTTTCTGAATGGAATGATACTAGCTTTAAACACTTGACTCAAAAAGATATTCTTTAAAGGGAAAGATAAAATGTCACCAGGTATTTTCTCAGGGAGGCTGAATGATGAAGATCCATTTTTGTCAAAGTAATATTAAAAGCCAATCCAAGCTTATAATTTCAATATAACATTATTAACAGAAAAACTGTATTTCTTAGATCATTATAGAAGTGGAAAGTGAAAGTGTGGAAAATGCCCATTGCAAAAACATCCAACTATAGAAAGAAACAAGACTAAATCATCATTAAGATAATTTTCTCACCTGATTAAGAAAAAATATAAAGACAAATTTTCCCAGTCTTGAAAACTTGACAATTGGGTAAAAATTAATTTTAGTGTATTGTTAGAGCATTTGCTTCTAATTTTGGATTTGCCCCTCATTGGTATATAATTGAAAGTTGATACACATCTTTATTATTTGCTTTTAACAAAAATAAATCTCAAGATTGTTAAAACCAAAATAATAAAGACATATATCAAAAGTTAAAATCCAATTTGAACAATTTAATTGTAAAATGAATAATTACAACCCTGTCACAAAAATCACATCATTTTTCAAACCAATTAATTTTCTTTGGGGCTAGCCAAATTGAAAATATAAGATATCATTCCAAATAGTCATCTTTTTAAGTCTCTAGAGAAATTTTTCACATAGTTACGTAGGACAAGAAACTGACCTAAAGTTATATTCATTGTCTCTTTTTCATCACACACCTGGGTAATAATAAAAGCGTTGTATCAAAATTGACCAATGTTATCCATGTTTCCATCTGGAAAATTTTACCTCACGGAACACAAATATATTTATTTTTGAATTTGGTGGATATTCATTCATTCATTCAATCATTTATTGAGCTCTTATTGTGTGCAGAGCACTGTACTAAGCACTTGGGAGAGTACAATACAACCATAAACAGACACGTTCCCTGCCCACAATGAGCTTAGAGTCTAGAGTTGGGGAAACAGACATTAATATAAATAAATCAGATATATACATAAGTGCTGTGGGGCTGAGAAGGAGGATGAATAAAGGGAGAGAATCAGGGTGACGCAGAAAGGAATGGGAGAAGAGGAAAGGCGGAAGACCTTAGGGAAGGCCTCTTGGAGGAGATGTGCCTCAATAAGGCTTTGAAGGTGGGGAGAGTAATTGTCTGTTGGATTTGAGGAGGGAGGGTGTTCCAGGCCAGAGGCAGGACATGGAAGAGGGGTCTGCGGAGAGATAGGCGAGATCAAGGCACAGTGAGAAGGTTAGTATTAGAGGAGCAAGGTAAGAGAGTGGAAGGAGAGGTAGGAGGGGGCAAGGTGATAGAGTGCTTTAAAGCCAATGGTGAGGAGTTTTTGTTTCATGTGGAGGTGGATGGGCAACCCCTGGAGTTTTTTGAGGAGTGGGGTGACATGTCCTGAATGTTTCTGTAGAAAAATGATCCAGGCGGCAGAGTGAACTATGGACTGGAGTGGGGAGAGGCAGGAGGCTGCCAGGTCAGCAAGAAGGATGATGCATAATCTAGAAGAGATAGGATGAGTAATTGTATTAATGTGGTAGCAGTTTAGATGGAGAGGAAAAGATGGATAATGAATGTCTCATCCCAACTAACCAACGAGCCTCTCATTTGTGGACAGATGTAATGAAAACAAACAGATACAGCACACTCTTGGCTGTCAAAACTCTAAACATTACTATATTTATTTTAATATTTTTCTTTGAGTAAATTCAATCATATTTCTTGAGCGCTTACTGTGTGCAGAGAACTGTACTAAGCGCTTGGGAAGTACAAGTCAGCAACATATAGAGACGGTCCCTACCCAACAACGGGCTCACAATCTAGAAGGGGCTCACAGTCTAGAAGGAAATGATCAAACTGTTCCATTTTAAGGACTTCAAAATTATTAATTGGGGCCTTCATTTCTCCATAAAATTCAATTTCTGTTCTTTTACATGAAGTCATCAACATTCTCATTTAGCTATGGCCAGTATGTCTATGAATTTTAATTTTCATTCCTGATTGTGTAGTTCATGTGTATATTAAATATTTATCATATAGTTCAGTCCTTCCCAATAAGTACGGCTCAATATTTTAAAGGGAAATGTCTGATCAAGAAAATAGATTTTTTTATAAAGAAAGAATAAATATACTACAAGTTTCGAATACAAAATTGCTCTTTAGTTTCAATCCCAAATTCAAAGTTGCTTTTGACTACACTCATCAATGGCTCCAGGCTGTAGTCAAGCCTGGAGAAAAGTTTCAGAAATGATAAAAATGAATATTTCATTTTTATTCCTGGAAGACGTGAGGTTAAGTGGTTTGAAAGGTGGGTGTGATTCCTGATTCTGTCACCTACCTGACTTGTACCCTGCCTTTGGCCTTCCCATCTGTAGAATAAGGGAAACCACTCTTGACTTCCAACCTGCTTTCCCTGTGAGCTAACCAAGGCTGGTCAGGTAGTGTTTTTCAAGAAGTGTTAAACCTTTGAAGGCCAGATGGGTTATAAGCGCCAAGCCCTTTTTCGAAGAGCGGTTGTTGCTATTATTAGTTGCAGAATTGCTCCTGAGTTTGCTCTTCTTCATTTGGAAATGAATGTAAATGGGTCAAACTGAAGCAGAAAATTAAATAATATAAATAGCCTTCTATTTTCAACAGAACACTGGTTTGGATTTTAACTTTATGTTAATGTTTGTCTCCGCCTCTAGACTGCAAGCTCTTGGTGGGCAGGGAGCGTGTCTGGCAACTCAGTTGTACTGCACTCTCCCAAGTGCTTAGAACAGTTCTCTGCACATACTGTGCTCAAATGCCATCGATATTGATGAATGTGTCTATTTATTGTTATACTGTCCTCTCCCAAGGTCTTAGTACAGTGTTTTGCACACAGTAAGTGCTCGATAAATATGATGGAATGGAATGGAATGATGATGACGATTCTTTAGAGTCATCTTCCTGGTAATCGAATTTGCATAACATTTAAACATCCTATGCATAGCTCTTCATGTTCAAGTGGGTTTCATATTAACCAAATGCTTTACAATTATTGATAATTTTCAATGAATAATAATAATAGTGGCATTTGTTAAGCGCTTACTATGTGCCAGGCATTGTGTCAGTTTAATTCTAAAGTTTTACAGCCTGAGAGGGTCTGGTATAGGAAGCAATCCAACTCTGACAGGCAGATGGGGAGAGGGATAGGGACCATTTCTAATTCCCACCTGTTTATTATTTCCCAGCGTTTAGTACGATTATCTGAATCCTCTGTGTGCCTCTGGCCTGGAACATCCTCCCCCTTCATATGCGAAAGACAATTACACTCCCCCACTTAAAAGCCTTAGTGAAGGAACATCTCCTCCACGAGGCCTTCCCAGACTAAGCCCTCGTTTCCTCTTCTCCCACTCCCTTCTGCATCGCCCTGGCTTGCGCCCTTTATTCATCTCCCACTCTCAGCCCTACAGCACTTACGTACATATCAATAATTTATTTATTTATATTAATGTCCGTCTCCCTCTCTGGACTGTACGATCGTTGTGGGCAGGGAATGTGCCAGTTTATTGTTACATCGTACACTTCCAAGCGCTTAGTGCAGTGCTCTGCGCCCAGTAAACGCTCAGTAAATATGATTGACGACTGATTCGCTCTTGCAGCTGGATTTGCTCCCTTAATTCACCCCTCCCTCAGTCCCACAGCACTTATGTACCCGTAATTTATTTATATTAATGTCTGTCTCCCCCTCTAGACTGTAAGCTCTTTGTGGGCAGGGAACATGTTATCTTGTTATCTTGTACTCTCCCAAGCACACAGTAAGTGTGCAATAAATATGATTGATTGATTGCTCTGTACACAGTAATAACTTAATTAATTACTATTACTACTACTGCTACTACTGCTACTACTACTACTACTACTACTATTACTACTACTACTACTACTACTACCCTGACACAGCCCACATTACCGAAGCGCATTTCTATTTTAGCCTTGCTTCTAGATTAAATGTTTTCTTCTAGACTGTGAGCCCGTCGTTGGGTAGGGACTGTCTCTATATGTTGCCGACTTTTACTTCCCAAGCGCTTAGTACAGTGCTCTGCACACAGTAAGCGCTCAATAAATGCGAATGAATGAATCAATTCCAGAGACTCTATCTAGTTACAATCAGCCGACAGATGGATTTCTTTGATCTTTCTTGATTTTAATTCACCGCTTCTTGAAGTGTTCTAGATGGGGATGTACACCAAGCGGGAAAAATGAAAACTGTATCAAGGGATACGATCAGCTCAATAAATGCGAATGAATGAATTAATTCCAGAGACTCTATCTAGTCACAGTCAGCCGACAGATGGATTTTTTTTTATTTTTCTTGATTTTAATTCACCGCTTCTTGAAGTGTTCTAGATGGGGGTGTACACCAAGCGGGAAAAATGAAAACTGTATCAAGGGATACGATCAGCTCAATAAATGCGAATGAATGAATTAATTCCAGAGACTCTATCTAGTCACAGTCAGCCGACAGATGGATTTTTTTAATTTTTCTTGATTTTAATTCACCGCTTCTTGAAGTGTTCTAGATGGGGGTGTACACCAAGCGGGAAAAATGAAAACTGTATCAAGGGGTACGATCAGCCTCCAGTTTCGTTTTAGATGTCTTTTCCCTGAACACGAAGAATTTTCTTCACTTGGGGTTTAGGTCACATCCGACCCACTGTCTCCAATGCCTTGAACGGTCATTCTTAGAGGATGGCCTACAGGGTCATCCTTTAAGGACGGTCCTCCATCGCTCCCCTAAGAAAAAGAACGAACTGCCCCGGAACCCCCAGCTCCAGGGCTGGCGCCTTTAAGAAGTCGGTCGTGATGCCGCCGCTGCTCGGATTGCTAATCCCCAGGAGTCCAGTTAAAAAAAAAAAAAACACAACAAAAACCGGGCAGCTGTCTCTTTAAATGTGATTTCCTTCTATTGTATTTGAATCGTGATCAGGAAAAAGGAAATGAAACCAGAGACGGAGGGAGGCTAAGCTAAAATAGACATTTAAGAGAGGAGGAGGAGGAGGAGGAGGAGGAGAGGAGGAGGAGGAGGAAAGGAGGAGGAGGAGGAGAGGAGGAGGAACGTCCACCAAGCCCCTGGTGTCCTCCCTCCCAGAGCTGAGTTGTCCGGGGGGAGTGGAGCGCAGCGCAGCAGTGACAGGAGCGGTCAGCCGGAGGAGGAGGAGGAGGAGGAGGAGGGTGGGAGAGGAGAAGGAGGAGGAGGAGAAGGAGGAGGAGAAGGAGGAGGGTCGGAGAGCAGGATCCCCGGGATGGAAGGTTAAGTGCCGCGGTGTCAGCGGGCGTGCAGGGAGCCCCTGGTGCAGGCAGCCCCAGGTGCGGGCAGCCCCGGCCGGCGGGTCCCGGGCTGATGGCCGCTTTCTGTCTCGGCCGTGGGAAGGAAAGCCCGTGAGGGTCCGCCCGGAGGACGACGGAGGAGGAGGGACGAGGACGAGGACGAGGAGGAGACCGAGCCGGAGCCCGAACCCCCAGCGGGAGGAGCGGGAGGAGCGGGAGGAGCGGAGCGGTCCGGGCCGCCCCCCACCCCCCGCACCACAAAGGAGCCGGGCCCCGCGCTCCCCGAGCCCCCGCCCCCCCCACCCCCCCAGCGTCCCGGACCAATGTCCTCGGCCATCGAGAGGAAGAGTCTGGACCCCTCCGAGTAAGTGCCCGTGGGCGAGGGGAGGGCGGGCGTGGCAGGTGGGCAGGGGGCGATGGGGGGCTGGAGGAGCGGGGGGCTGGAGGGGGGCAGGGGGAGGCAGGGGGCTGGAGGTGGACGGGGGACGAAGGGGGCTGGAGGAGGGCAGGGGGCGATGGGGCCTGGAGGAGCAGGGGGCTGGAGGTGGGCAGGGGGCGGTAGGGGGCTGGAGGTGGGCAGGGGACGATGGGGTAGCTGGAGGAGCAGGGACTGGAGGTGGGCAGGGGGCGGTGGGCAGGGGGAGGCAGGGGGCTGGAGGAGGGCAGGGGGTGATGGGGCTGGAGGAGTAGGGGGCTGGAGGTGGGCAGGGGGCGGCAGGGGGCTGGAGATGGGCTGGGGGCGATGGGGTAGCAGGAGGAGCAGGGACTGGAGGTGGGCAGGGGGCGGTGGGCACTGGAGGTGGGCAGGGGGCGGTGGGGGCTGGAGGAGCAGGGAGCTGGAGGTGGGCAGGGGGCGGCAGGGGGCTGGAGATGGGCAGGGGGCTGGAGATGGGCAGGGGGCTGGAGGTGGGCAGGTGGCGGCAGGGGGCTGGAGATGTGCAGGGGGCGATGGGGTAGCTGGAGGAGCAGGGGGCTGGAGGTGGGCCGGGGGCGGTAGGGACTGGAGGTGGGCAGGGGGAGGCGGGGGGCTGGAGGTGGACGGGGGAGGCAGGAGGCGGGAGGTGGGCAGGGGGAGGCAGGGGGCTGGAGGTGGACGGGGGAGGCAGGACGCTGGAGGTGGGCAGGGGGCGGCAGGGGGCTGGAGGAGCAGGGACTGGAGGTGGGCAGGGGGCGGTGGGCACTGGAGGTGGGCAGGGGGAGGCAGGGGGCTGCAGGAGGGCAGGGGGCGATGGGGGCTGGAGGAGCAGGGAGTGGCAGGGGGCTGGAGATGGGCAGGGGACGATGGGGTAGCTGTTGGAACAGGGGGCAGGAGGTGGGCAGGGGCCGTCGTCTCTTCCCCCCAACTTCCCCCCAGGCCCCGGGAACAGAGGGGTCGGACGAGGGTTCGGGGGAAGGGAGGCACGGTGGAAACTAGGGAAGCCTTCCAACCCCAATACCACCCACCGGCGGGCACGGCACTGGAAGTGCCCGGCCCGGCCCACGGTCGGGGCTGGCCTTGGATTCCTTCCCGATGCAGCCCCCGACAGGTGCAGCCCACGGGGGGACCCAACTCTGCCCCCCTCCACACTCCCTCCCGCTCGTCCTCCGAAGCCCCCAACCCCCACCTCCCCCGGGGGGCATCCCACCTCGCCCGCCGGCCCAGGGCCGCCCCGCCCCTCTCCTGGCACAGCTGCTGGGCCCAGAGGGGTGGGCGAGGTTCGGGAGAGGAGGAGGAAAGAAGTAGCCCCCCATCTCCCCTTGCTCGCTCCAGCCCCTGCAGCCCCTTGCCCATCTCCAGCCCCCCATCGCCTCCTGCCCACCTCCAACCCCCTGCTCCTCCAGCCCCCCATCGCCCCTTGCCTCCTCCAGCCCCCAACCTCCCCCTGCCCACCTCCAGCCCCCTGCTCCTGTTTTTTTCAAATTTAGCGGGAGGGGAGGCTGCTGCCGTGTTTCTCCTTCTGTAAAAGTGGCTCAAAATGATCCCCTTTTCTTGAAACATCACTCATTTCGACGCTTGCTTCCTGGACGACTCGGGGAGATAAGAGGTCCCCCTCGAAGAACCCCATGCCTAATCCGTTGAAACGATTCTCTACACCCACACCAAAGCAGTTAGTTAATGAAGTATCCTTGGGTGCTTCGGCGGGGATTTGTTTCATTATTTCATTTTCCATTGTTAAGGAATCTTCCTGCTAGAAGCAAGCCTTCCCTCATCGATTTTGAAACGTATTTATTCACCTGGGCTTCACTCGAGAAGTGGACGTGAAAGCTGTTTGTTCCCAAAGGAAGTGCCCAAAATACAATCAGAATAAACACTATTGTTCTGTTTCAAAGGTTAAGACCTTAGTTCTTAAATTAGGCCTCCTTTTGTTTACAAAAGCAACTTCCTCGAACAAAATCCCAAGATAAAACCCCGTAATTTAAGTGATAGAAATGCATGTAGCTTATAAATGTGTGAAAATAAGTGTTCACTGCTAACAAAAAATGCGGGTGCTGAAATCAGGTGGCGTTCAGGACAGCAGATTTCATTAGGAGAGAGAGAGAGAGAGAGAGAGAGAGAGAAAGATGTATATATAGAGAGATAAATATATATATATAGACAGAGAGAGAGAGAAAGATATATATAGAGAGAGACCTTTCTAGACGTTTCCATTTCCTGAAGGATAAACACTAGCTCTTCCGACTTTGGAGACTCAATACCCTGAAAATAGGGTGAGCAAGTGGAAAAGAAAGCCTAATGTTCCTTACACCATTCTTCATATGCTCAGATCATGTTCCCCTGGTAAAGACCACTATAATCAAGCATATCCCAGGTACTTGGAAAAGTGTGAAGGCGCTCTTCACACTCTGAAGTTATAAACCATAAATTTGAAAATCAAAGAAAAATTCCAGGGCTGCATGTGTTCCTAGAAATCAGGCTGGGTTTCCAGATGGGGAAGAAGGCAGAGATACCTAGTTAAGCTAGGCCACATGAAAAGTAACTTTTCAAAAGGGGGCTCTGAGAAACCTTTAAAGTATTGATCCGGAAGGTGATCCCACTTTCTCTTTCCCTTCATTGTCAGAGAGACACCTACTAAAGGCATCTAGGGATAATGAGATATTCTTTCTTTAACCATAAATCCTGGATAGATAGATGGAGATAATATCTCCCTCTATCCTAGCTGATCTCTATGCCACTTTCTTATCAGACATTTTATTATCCTGTAGGATAGATTGATAGATTTGTTATCCCCATTTCACAGACAGACAGAAGAAAGGCTAAACGACTTACCCAGGCTCACATTAATCATGAAAGGAATGATGACTAGAATTCCTGAATTCCTCATCTCTTTCCATTGTGCCCTGCTGCTTCTCTGAAAGCAATCTGTGGGCATTTCCATTTTCATTCAAGTCAGTCTTGCACTTTTTCATAGCTGATTGGGTGGCAGTGCTGGCAGCAGTGTATTCAGGGGAGCACAGGTTAGGGAAATGCCATATGCATTTTGAAAATGCAAAGCGAAAGAACAGTTCATAGGAAGAGAAGAGCAGCAACAGACTAGAAGCATGGTAAAACATCTGGAGTACTACCATTTTTTTTCAAGAGGGAAGGTAAAAATCCCTCGGCACATAGAACAGGTTTTTTTTTCCTCTTAAAGAGAAGAATAGTGATAGTATTAGACTGCAGAAAATCATCTATAAAGCTATATTATTTTTAAGGGTACTTTAAAATTATGAGGAACCCAGATTATTCCAAAGGAAAATAAATCTTATAATAAATAATTCTGGTATATATTAAGCACTTACTATGTGCCAGGCACTTGTACTAAGTGCTAGGGTGGTTGCAAGCAAATTGGGTTGGACATAGCCCTGTCCCAGGTGGGACTCACAGTCTCAATCCCCATTTTACAGATGAGGTAACTGAGGCACAGAGAAGTAAAGTGCCTCACTCTTGTGATTATACATGAAATATGTTTCCACAGACGCTATATGAGCTTTATTTTAGGTAGCATGCTGTAGATTGTGAGTGTGGGATCATTGATATGCCTGTGTTTATTTGGACCCCTTCAAGGATGTGCCATCTAAAGTTCTCAAAGTTCTTTACAGCAGATATTAAGTAAACTCCATCATCCCTTAACAAGAGGGAAATATTAACCACATTTTCTGGATGGATAAACTGAAACACCAAGTAAGCTTCCTTTACAAGAATCACCCAGTGAATTAGTAATGCAGAACAAAACATGAGAGAACTAGGTTCCCTTACAAAAGGGAGAGAAGTCCCTTTGAGAATTATGACCTTATCATCCTGATTTTATTTTTAAATCAATAGATATATAATACATGGTTTAAGCTTTAAGAACTGTTGATTTGAAGAATATTTTGTAGCTGTGTAATATGCAGTGAATTCTTTTTTGTCATCCTTTTGAGGGGGGGATATTTTGGTCGTAATCTGTCTTGAATAGATTTATTTTGTTGAATAGAAGAATGCCTTGCCAATAAGTCATTAATAGTTTCATATTTTAGAGATTAGGAGGTGGAAAGAAGCTGTATGTGGTGAGCTTTTTAAGTCCAAACAGGTCAATTAAATAGTCAGGTCTCCAATAACACAGCCGTAATGTTCCTGATGAATCCTGTGTTGAGGAAAACTCACATTATGATACTCACCCCTTGGCCGCCGCCTTTTGCGTATGCAAAACTTTTTTTCCTGACATCACATCATATTCTATGCAGATAGACACACGTTGGAAGAACACTTCCTAATTCCCCAAAGGCGATCTATCCAAAACACACAGTGAAAACATACAATTTAGGAAAACTGCCTATATTCTACTCATAACACTTTCCATCTTCTGAAATTTCAAGACTTTCATTTAGCAGCAATAGCGATATCAGTAAATTCAATGAGTGAACCTAGAAAATCATTGCAGGGTGGGATTTTTGGAGAGGAAACATTGAACAACTTTCACTCCTCTTTTTGGGGCCCGAGAATAAATAAGTTTGTTTTAGAGTCTTCACATCTTCATGAACTTTGGTGGTTAGTCTATACCTGTTGTGGTTCAGGATTGTTATTATCATTGTTATTATTATTATTATTATGACTTGTACTTCCCAAATGCTTAATACAGTGCTCACAGTAAGTGCTCAATAAATATAATTGAATGAATGAATGAATATTATTACTATTATTAATACTAAGGAAGGGCCCCAAATTTGTCTTCCTATAAAACAGCAGAGGGCACATTTCCCAGTCATTACCCCACACCCACTTGAAAACAAAACTAGACCCGTGATGGCAAAAGATCACCCGTATTCCCTGGCCTGATCTTGTGCCACCAGAAAGCACATGTTGTCAGTAAACTGACATAATCATGACTCCTCCACACACTTGTTTGTTTTTTCCAGGGAGCCAGTGGATGAGGTGCTGCAGATCCCCCCGTCCTTGCTGACATGTGGTGGCTGCCAGCAGAACATCGGCGATCGCTACTTTCTCAAAGCCATCGATCAATACTGGCACGAGGACTGTCTCAGCTGTGACCTGTGCGGATGCCGCTTGGGAGAAGTGGGACGTCGTTTATACTATAAATTGGGAAGAAAGCTTTGCAGGAGGGACTATCTCAGGTACTGTTTTTCTATGGTCCATTCTCTTTTCCTCTTCCTAAGACACCCAGAAGGCATCTAGCGTCTTCAATTCCCTGAGCTGCTACATTCCAGAGTCTTTTTGGTAGCCTCCAGGAGTATGTTTCCCTGCTATCCCATAGAGATGAATGTTGGTTAACTCTTCACAGTGTTTTGCAAATAGCTCAGCACCTTTGACTGCCATCTTCCCACAAACCCCAGTGAAATTCATTTTAGGGAGGTCGACTATCTCCTATTTTGAAGTAGAGAAACCAAGGCACAGAAAGGTGAAGTGATTGACTGCAGGTCCTTACCCCCACAACAATGGGGATGCAGTGGAAGAGCAGGGAATTGGAAACCACATCAATCAATCAGTCATATTTATTGAGCACTTACTGTGTGCAGAGCACTGTTTTAAGCACTTAGGAGAGTTCATTACAATGGAGTTGGTAGATATGATCCCTGCCCACAAGGAGCTTAAAATCTAGAGACCATATCTCTTGACTTCTACCTTGGTGTTGGGTTCTCAAATTGTTCACGCTGTCTCTCAGCTGGTTTACTCTTCTGTTGCCGTGGCCCAATTAGATCCTAATAAGCATTTCTGCTAGTATAATGTCCTAGTTATCCCAGGAGGTAGCTCTTTGCCTGCACATAGTAGATGGTGGAAAATCCCACACAACATGAAACCTTAATGTGGTAGGACTACCTAACAGTGGGAAGTTATTTAGGACCAGAAGTCTTAGGATAGTTCTCTCCTGATTCTCAGGACATGTAGTTTGTCTGGAGACTAGGATCCTTGCATATCTGCACTTGGTGTTTTACATTTACAAAACTGCAATAAATTTGGTAGTAGAAATGCTTATCTATTTACCAGTAGAGCCCTAAAACAGGCTTATCTTCTAAAGTTCCCCTGATAAAGGCACTGAAGAGTGGGCTAGTTTTTATTTCATAGGGTTATTTTCCTTTATAACAATGAACTAGAACTCTTTGGTCTAGAACCAAACTACTAAGTAGTTTAGTGAAGAGATTGACTTTCTCTGATCACCCCAATTATGTTTCTTAAATCATTTGACTACCATTAAATGATTTGTATACTGCTAAGGTTGGGAGATCTTGGTTATTTCCCATTTCCCCACTGCATGCAACGCTTTAAAGAAAATCCAATTGCACTTGCTAATTTTTTTTCTTCCTTCTGAGAGAAAAAGGGACTCTAAGCATACACCATTAATGGACTCGATGCCTCAGTGCCCCATGTAAATTCTTTTCAACTCTTTCTCGCAACATGATACATTAACATGGTGCCGAACTGAGAAGAGGGAATCAGAAGTTTCTTTTGAGCTTTAACACTGACTGCCTGAAAACAAATCTTTTCTAACCTCCATTTACTATTTAAATTATTTTTTAATCTGTAAAGGTTGACCTTCAGGATATGATTTTATTTGGGGATCTGTTTGTTTTTAATATACCTAGCAGGCAACGTGGGACAAAACACAATATTAGGAAATAATTGACTTCATGGTCAGGGTGATAGGGTTTCTTCCTTTTCTCAGGGCAGCATTTCCTATAAGAACATTATGTCGATGCCCTCACTGTTTGTACTATTTAAGGTATTGGAGAAGCAGCGTGGCTCAGTGGAAAGAGCCCGGGCTCTGGAGTGAGAGGTCATGGGTTCAAATCCCGGCTCTGCCAGTTGCCAGCTGTGTGACTTTGGGCGAGTCACTTCACTTCTCTGGGCCTCAGTTACCTCATCTGGAAAATGGGGATTAAGACTGTGAGCCCCCCGTGGGACGTCCTGATCACCTTGTAACCTCCCCAGTGCTTAGAATAGTGCTTTGCACATAGTAGGTGCTTAATAAATGCCATCATTATTATATTGAGCTACAGAACAGTAGTTGTCAGTACAGACGCCATCATTATGTGCACCACTTCCTGTTCCTCATTGGCGCAGGACCAAAGGGGAAAGATCTTCTGTCCTCTACATCCCTTGGTCACCCCCCAGCTGATGCTCGGCAATAATCATGGTAATAATAGCTATGGTATTTGTTAAGCACTTGCTAATGCACCAGGTGCTGTTCTAAGCACTGAGGGGGATACAGACAAATTGGGTTGGGACAGTCCCTGTCTCACATGGGACGCACAGTGTTAATCCTCATTTTACAAATGAGGGAACTGAGGCCCAGAGAAGTGAAGTGACTCATCCAAGGTCACAAAACAGACAAGGAGCAGAGTTGGGATTAGAACCCATGTCCTTCTGACTCCCTGGTCCGTGCTCTATCCACTAGGCCATGGTGCTTCTCTCCTGAGAGTCAGGAAATTGTAGTCTCTTCCCAGCTTTACCACTTACTCTAAAAAAGAAGCCAGTGCATTTGAGGGAGATAAAACCTTTGTGAAAATATTGGGCTCACAATTTTTTTTTACTCTAGGAAGTCTCAGAGTAATGTCAACAGTGGTTTAGCATTAGGAAAACCCCGGGCCCTCAGGCTCCTGTACTCAGATGGTTCCAGGGCTAGATGAGGTCTAGGGATTAGCTGAGCCTTGGCCTTGAAACATTTTTTTAAGGAATGATGTAGTGTCAAGCACTGTCCTAATCTCTGGGGCAGATACAAGTCAATCATGTGGGGCACAGTCCCTGTCCCACTTGGGACTCACAGTCCAAATAGGAGTAGGAATAGGTATTGAATCCCCATTGAATCCCCAGTTGATGAACTGAGACACAGAGAAGTAAAGTGACTTGCCCAAGGTCATATTGAATCCCCATTGAATCCCCAGTTGATGAACTGAGACACAGAGAAGTAAAGTGACTTGCCCAAGGTCACAGATCAGACAATTGGTGCAGCCGGGATTAGAACCCAGATCCTCTGACTCCCTGACCCGTGGTCTTTCTGCTAGACAAAGCTGCTTCTCATTAGACAGGGAAAATCACCAGTTTTCCAAGGGGTCGCATGTCAATCCTGGCAGCACTGCTTCCCCTTTCTTCCCCTCCACTCAAACTTTTCTATTTTGGCCACGTTTGGGCTAAAAATAGCCCCAGCTGTGTTGGGGAGGGAAGTGTGCACGCATGCTTTAGAGAGGCCAGGAGAGTGGGTTTCGACCCTGGAGACTTGACCCAAGAGACTCCCTGGCTGCTATTCGCCCAGGTCCCACTAAAACTCTTGAGACCAGGTTTCATCATGGCCTTGACCTGGACTTGGACACCAGCACACTTTCCACATCAACTCCAAACTGTTTATACTTCCTCAAGCACCTTATCTCCCACTCCCCAGCTGAGGCAAGGGAGCTGGTGTCCAGGAAAGCTGACTAAGGGTAAGGGAGGCAGTGCCATGCTGCCAGAATCCCCAGACAGCAGCTATCAATTAGGTGGTCCCCCAGGCCTGGCAGGTTGCCTACAGTCAGTCAGTCAATCAGTGGTATTTACTAAGCGCTTAATGCCTGAGGAACGCTGTACCTAGCACTTGGGACAGCCCGGTGTGGGCAGGGATTGTCTCCTTTTATTACTGAATTGTACTTTCCAAGCCCTTAGTACAGTGCTCTGCACACAGTAAGCACTCTATAGATACGACTGAATGAATGAAGTTGGCAGACATGTTCCTTACCTACCAGGAAACCATCCCCCAACCAAGACCCATCTTCTATCAGAATTCAGTCAAATACTATTTAATTTCAAATCTCTGTATCACAGAATTAAGACCTTCCACAAAGTAATCATTGTGGTTTTTGTTAAGTGCTTACTGTGCGCCAGGTACTGTCCTAAGCGCTGGGGTAGATACAAGTAAATTGGATTGGACCCAATCCCTTCTCCCACATGGGGCTCACAGTCTTAATCCCCATTTTACAGATAAGGTAACCGAGGCACAGAGAAGTGACTTGCCCAGGGTCACACAGCAGACAAGTGACAGAGCCGGGATTAGAACCCATGACCTTCTGACTCCCATGCCCCATGCTGTATCTGCTTAGCCATGCTGCTTCGATGAGGCTCCTTCTGCAGTCATTAGCCTGTGGTCCAATTTAAACTGAACCAGGTTTTCCTGTTTTATTCTCCCTCTCTATCCTCTTTCCCCTCCCCATTTTACAACCAAGTCTTTTTCAAGACTTTAGGTTTTATTTTTGGTTGTTTTCCAGGCTTTTTGGCCAGGATGGTCTCTGTGCCTCCTGTGATAAGCGGATCCGGGCTTATGAGATGACCATGCGGGTGAAAGACAAAGTGTATCACCTGGAATGTTTCAAATGTGCCGTCTGCCAGAAACATTTTTGCGTGGGTGACAGGTACCTCCTCATCAACTCTGACATAGTGTGTGAACAGGACATCTACGAATGGACTAAAAGCAACGGAATGATATAGGCAAGCGTCAACTCGGAGTCTTCAAGAGGTGACATGCAAAGAAAGCCTTGGAGGAGTTACACCACTTGAGCTCTGAGCTCTGTGTAATGGTGGGAAGACATGCTTTAAGGACTATGTAGCTCCTTATCAGGCAGCTTGCATAGACTCAAAGCCACTCGTAATCAAGCAAGGAGATTGAAACTTGACCAATAGGGGGATTCTTTGGGAGAATTTATTATTGATAATAACTGACACTATTATCTGAGGAGTGGAGAGTTTGGGGACAAATATGTGATGTGATAATGGGATCTCATACCTGCTGATAGTGAGTCATTGTATAAAGAGTTGTTCTGACTTTGCCACTTGCAAACTAGGAATGTGCAATTGATTACTTTTTTTTTCTTCCCAACTCATCTTGTGACCCCGTCCAGATCATTGTCCTCAACATGAGCAAGGACAAGGAGAAAGGGACCATTCCTTTTCTTGGCCACCTTCCCAAGCCCTTTAGCTTTGAACATAAGGGAAAGTATTTGCATGGAAACATATTTCACTGGAGAGTGAAACACATATCCTGTAGCCAAACAATTCTTTAAATAAATGCAGATGAGTCACTGGATTTAGACACTTCTGTGTCAAGGGGAAGAATTCCTTATATTGTTTCTATACAACTGGAAATCTAAAAAGAGTCACTCAACTATTTTATTATCCTAGATTTTATCATTAAAGTATTTGTTGTGTGTAGTAAAATGAACCCACAAACTTAATAAAAATGACACAAAAATTGAGATAGTCTTCCTTTGATGATTTATAGTTTTGGGATAATGAGATATTTTACAATTTAGAGGCCGTTTCATATGCAATATGTACAAATGAGATTTCCCCTGACTGCTCCTTTGCTAAGTGGGCACAATCAGTGGTATTTGAATACTTACTGGATGTGCAGAGCACTGTACTAAGCGCTTGGGAGAGTACAGTGCAATAGCATTGGTAGACATGTTCCCTGCCACAAGGAGCTAACGGACTAGATGGGGAGACAGACATGAAAATAAATTCCTGAAGGATAGGTATGTAAGTGCTGTGGGGCTAGGGATGGGGTGACTATCAAAGTGTTTAAGGGGTGCAAACCCCAGTGCATAACACAAGCTGATGTCCTTAACAATTCCATAATGGGTCTAAATGTAACTCAAAAACATGCTTTAATTATACATTTTAGTGTTAAATACATGTGAGCCTAAATGATGTATAGAACATATATTTTTTTAAAAAAGCTCTCGACACAGGCTTGGGCCCTTTTGGTGGAAAGGTATGTTTTCAATTTGAAATAGAACAGAGATGCTGTGAGATTGTTTGATTTTCAGGAAAGGGGGCGTAGGATACTTTTAATGACAAGTGGATTGAAAGAGGCGCTTCGTAGATTCATTGTAGATGGAACAGTGCTTGGCACATAGTAAGCGCTTAACAAATACCATCGTTATTATTATAACACCTGCTGTCGCGCTACTCCTACTTGCAAAGACTTCGGGCCGGGTTCAAGAATGACTCAGGGCTGCCACCTGCTGGTACTTCTACTGAATGCAGAAAATTTCCACCGAGTTTCTAATCCAGGTTAATAGCTCCAGACTGATAATAATAATAATAATGCTGGCATTTGTTAAGCACTTACTACGTGCAAAGCACTGTTCTAAGCGCTGGGGAGGATACAAGGTGATCAGGTTGTCCCACGTGGGGGTCACATCCCCATTTTGCAGATGAGGTAACAGGCACAGAGAAGCTATGTGACTTGCCCAAAGTCACACAGCGGACAATTGGCCGAGCCGGGATTTGAACTCATGACCTCTGACTCCCAAGCCCGGGATCTTTCCATTGAGCCACGCTGCTTCTAGGAACTTAGACATCATTCATTCATTCAGTCATATTTATTGAGCGTTTACCGTGTGGAGAGCATTGTACTAAGTGCTTGGGGAAGTACAATATGACGATAAACAGTGACATCCACTGTGCACAACAAGTTTACAGTCTAGGACCATGTCACCTTTCCACAGCCTTAAGACAATGCCAGTAAACATAGAGGCTAAGAAATTAGCAAAGTGTAATTAATTACGAGACTCCTTTTAATATTCCACAAACAACCTGTTGATTTTTTTTCCTTTGCTTGATATAGAATAATTATATGGAGGTGATTATTTCATGGAACAACAATAACAGTCCAAAAGGTTTGTGGAAGCTGGGCCGAGTAAAATAAACCTCATTATCATACAGTCCAAAAGGTTTGTAGAAGCTGGGCCGAGTAAAATAAACCTCATTATCACGCCGTCTTGCTTTCTGTGGGCCTGGCTTAAATGAGGAGACTTTAATGATCACATTTTCAGCCACTGAAAGTTTAATAAATGAAAACTCCATCAAGTTATTATTTTGTAAGACTCACTCCATTCATATGCTACTCAAATTACTTTTTTGAGTTGCTTACTGTTCTTCAGAAAGTTTTGGAAACAAACTTCTCAATTACTCCTTTGCCAGGAAGACATTAGTAACATTTATCATTTACATGCAATTTATACACTTTAAATTGCCTACCATGTTATTTGCTTTGGCTCAGATTAAATCTCAAAATTCATGAGTCGTAGTTATTGGTTTTGGATTAGATATATTGCTTCCCTGCATTAAAGAAATGAGATAAAATGAAAGAAAGGCAGCACACTAATCTGTAATTCATTACTATTGATTAATCATCTTCCTAAAGCACCTATGGGGGTTTTTTTGTGAGATTTACAGAAAAGTGAGGTAGGAGAGAAGATAGTATAAAATACCATGTCCCAGTATAGTGAAAATGATGTTCTGGGATTTTCATATGATAAACATTTCCATTTCATAGGTTTCTTGATTCCTATACATATAATTGTCTATTTTAATTTCTAAAATAAGTTGTTTTCTCGGTATTTTCCCAATTCCTTTGCAAATTAGGTTAAGAATGAATTATCCTGCCTTGGGATTTATATGTTGGAGTGGAAGAAACTCATACTTAAATGTGTAATTTGTTGTGATCTAAGAAATAAACCTTTAAAGCAATCAAAAGTTTTGCAGTCTATCTCACCCTCTTCCAGTGAATAGTCATTAACTCCTGTTGAAAGTCATTACAGCTTCAAGTTAATAGGACCCTTGAAGCTAAATTAGGGCAGTTTTCACTGTCACATTAAAATAAAGTGTGACTTTTTTGAACTGCTGGCTTAAATTAGCCTCTATAGTGCTCTGCTTCTAGCTTAGCTTTGTAGTGTTTTGACATAGTTCATAAGGGAATCCAAAGCAATAGTGTGTCTATAAAGGTTATTTCTAAAGTCACCCCAGAATCAGTTTTAATGGCCCATAATCAAATATCTCTATATTTGTTTTTTTCTGGAAAATACTTCAGTTTATGTATTTGTCCAAATATCATCTTAGGTAGAGAAAATTAAATCCCACAATGAGCAGGAAAGTTGTCACTTACCTATCTATAGCATATGCTTCATTAATTTTTTTAATAATACATGTTAGGAGAAAGCAAGTACTAGAGGGACTACAACTCACCAAAATAACCTAATTGACTTAAAGAATTGCACAGTGGTTGGAGGCATTTCCTTTCATAAAAATGTAGAGGGGAGATATCTTTCCCAAAATTGGGACATAGGGCTTCCCTCAAATTTACCACACAGACCAGACTCTCCAAAAAGTTTCTCAGAAAGAAGCTGAAAACCCCCATGCTAGATGGAGTGTTCTGTTATTGAACACTTACATAACTGAGGCTTGCTATCTGAGCCCACTGTTGGGTAGGGACTGTCTCTATGTGTTGCCAATTTGTACTTCCCAAGCGCTTAGTACAGTGCTCTGCACATAGTAAGCGCTCAATAAATACGATTGAGGATGATTACTTTTTGGATACAACATGGGTGCCAACTTTATTTTTTTATGGCATTTGTTAAGTGCCGCAGTCTTCTAGACTGTGAGCCCACTGTTGGGTAGGGACTGTCTCTATATGTTGCCAACTTGTACTTCCCAAGCGCTTAGTACAGTGCTCTGCACATAGTAAGCGCTCAATAAATACAATTAAGTGCTTACTATGTGCCAGGCACTCTACCAAGTGCTGAGATAGTTACAAGCTAATCAGGTTGGACACAGTCCATGTCCCACATGGGGTGCACAGTCTTAATCCCCAATTTACAGATGAGGGAACTGAGGCACAGAGAAGTTAAGTGACTTCCCCAAGGTCATGTAGCAGACAAGTGGCAGAGCTGGAATTGGAATCCAAGTCCTCTGATCCCAAAGCCCCTGCTCTTTCCTCTGGGCCATGCTGCTTCCCTTCAAGGTGGGTTGGAGGGTGTTGGAGGTCTTCACCTTTCCCCACTCTGTAACCTGAAGGGATGAAAGGATCCGCTTCATCCCATACAGTTTGTTTTCTAGGTCAGTGACAGTAGCTGGTACGTCACCACACCCATCCCGGATGGAGGCAACACGGAAATGGAGCTGCCAAGATGGTGAGTCCACTTTTTAGGTTGTTCTTCTGCTGGCAGGCTGGTGAGTACTGCAGGGACTCAAGGGCTTCCTCCCCTTCCTGGCCAGGGTGGGGTGAGAATCTTTCAGGGGCTCAGGGCTGATCCATTGGTCCTATTGCCTTAGCTGGACTGAAGAATCTGGGATGAGGCTCCTCACACCGCTAGTTACTTACCCTACTAGGGTCTTTTCTGTGCCTCCACTGAGCTCCCACACAGGGTCAGAGGCTTTTCATTTTCCCATCATGTTCTGGGTCCAACTGGGAACTTTTCAGACCTCTACTAGAAATTGAAGGTAGGAAGTTGCCTCCCTCTAGAAGCTTGGCCCCTTAGAGACTACACCCTCATGGAATTCCACTCCAACATGCTGAACCTTCTTGAAATCCCACCCTAAATTTGCCCCACACCTCAAAATGAAAAAAAAATTGAAATCAAAAATCCCATTTAATACACATACACATAGACTTTAGTCTCTTATGGCTTCAATTCAAAAACAAATTTACTTTTAAAAGACAGTAAATCAAAGAGAATCAATATATGAAATGTTGTGCAGAAAACCATGAGGTATTTCTTTCATTCACATCTCTTTCAAAACTCCTTAGAATTAAGACCTTCCATGGTGCATTCACTCCTTTTTGGGTTACCTTCCTTTATGGAAGGCAGACACAAATGAAAAGGATGAAAGGTAAGATCCTAGATTGGGATGGTACCGGTATTGGTAACCCAGGGGAACATGAAAACAGACCAGCTGTGATAAATCTGGTAGTTTCAGTTGCAACCATCCTAGTCTCTTTCCGGTCCATTTTTTCCTCAGGCTCTGCATGAAGAAGGCATCTCACTGACACCTACACTTAGATCCTATTTAATAATTATAATACTTATTATTGATAATAGTGATCATAGTGTTTGTTATGTACTTACTACATGCTAAGCACTGGGGTAGATGCAATATATGCGGTTAGAGCACAGTCCCTGTCCCACATGGGGCTCATAGACTAAGAGGGGGAGTGAGCAGATATTTAATCTCCATATTACAGGTGAGGAACTGAGGCGCACAGAGGTTAAGTAATTTAACCTGTTTCACACAGCTGGTAAGTGGCAGTCTCCTGGCTCCCAATCCAATGATTTTTCCAGTTTTCCCCAAGGAAGAACAACCCAATGTTTTCTCAGTGACGGGGCACTGTGGCCTTGACTATTGAAAAAATATTCACTGGAGCAAGTGAAGACACTGAATTTCTTGGTTTAATATTTGGTATACTGATGGGCACCAATATATAGGTAATCATGTTTATGTAAAAATTAAACATCTTCTCTTTCATTCCCCAAATAAAAGAAAAAATCCAACAAATCTGTTTGTTACCTCATCACTGCCAACGTACTTTTGGGAGAGGTAGCATTGTCTACAGACTAGAGTAGACAACTTGTTTCCAGTATAGTTAGGTTCAATTTCTCAATTTCTAAGAATGCTGCCATGTTTATTTCTTAGTTGTTCATGGAATGGTGACAATGTTACTGGCCTCTGGGAGTGATAGGAGAAGAAATGGATAAGAAAAATCCCTAGAATTCTCAGATAAAATCTGTTAAATCTTTGGGAACAGGCCCTTCACAGACCTGAAATACAAACAAAAATATTCACTCAACAAAGACAAATTAAAAAAGAAAGAAAAAGAAACAGTTGCTATAGTTTTAGGACCTGTGGGACAGGAGTTAACAGTGAAACTCACCTGCTTCTTCCTTTAAAACATTTCCTTGAGTTTTCCGTGTTTAAATGTCAGTGGCATTTTAAAACATGTGAATTTCTTTTAATCTTTTATTTTGCTCTTCCCATTATCCAAAGTAACACTAAAAGAGATGAATGAATTACCGGCAGCATTACATTTTAATTTAGTGCCCTTGAATAAGGCCAGTAGCAACTCAACATAATAGAGTTTTCACAGGAGACAGCAAATGGAGAGCAGTTGTTAGTGCAATATCTTTCATGAATATTGGGTTCAGCAGCTGTCTCTTCCATTGCCTCTCTTCAGGTAATGCCCTGCTTCCCATTGTTGTTGTATCTGAAAATCAAATTATTTGAATTCCATACACATCGGCGGAAAAGTGACGGGCCCCTGCCAATTTTTGCTGCTTGCTTGGAAAAGAACATCATGAAGCATTACTCATTTATATGACTCCTAGGCAGCTGCTGTAAATTCAGCACACAGGAAAGCCTCAGGGGCTGCACTTCAGCTTGGCTTTCTAATCCTGTACCCTTCCCAAACACAAGAACAAAATCTCCAGTTCTCAGCATTCCTCCTCTCCTCTGACGGGTGGGGACATGCTGGTTTACAAGAACGAGGCAAGAGATTGAAACTGGTCCAAGGCCAGAGCACTGTATGCAGCACTGTGCCTAGTTTGGCACTAGATAAATAATACTTTTTATTGTTAGAGAAGCAGCAAAGTGTAGTGGAAAGCGCACATAGCTGGGAGACAGAAAACCTGGGTTGTAATCCCCAGCTCTGCCACTCAACTGCTGTGTGACTTTGGGTGAGTCACTTGACTTCTCTGTTCCTCAGTTTGCTCATCTGTAAAATGCGAAATTAAATACACGTCCTCTCATTTGTTCATTCATTCAATAGTATTTATTGAGCTCTTACTGTGTGCAGAGCACTGTACTAAATGCTTGGAAAGTACAATTCAGCACAAATACAGACAATCCCCACCCAACAATGGGCTCACAGTGTAGAAAGTGGGAGACAGATAACAAAACAAGTAAACAGGCACCAATAGCATCAATATAAATAAATAGAATTATAAGTATAAATACATCATTAATAAAATAAATAGAATAATAAATATGTACATATATACACAAGTGCTCTGGGGCGGGGAGGAGGGTAGAGTAGAGGCAACGAGTCAGGGCAATGGCGAGGGGAGGAGGAACAGAGGAAAAGGGAGGCTTAATCTGGGAAGGCCTCTTGGAGAAGTTGAGCTTTTAGTAGAACTTTGAAGGGGGAAAGTGTGCTAGTTTGGTGGATTTGAGGAGGGAGGGCATTCCAGGCCAGAAGTAAGATGTGGGCCAGGGGTCGACGGTGGGACAGGCAAGAACGAGGCACAATGAGAAGGAGCGGAGTTTGTGGGCTGGGCTGGAGAAGGCGAGAAGGGAGGTGAGGTAGGAGGGGGCAAGGAGAGTTTTAAAGCCAATAGTGAGGAGTTTTTGCTTGATAGGGAGGTTAATAGGCAACCACTGGAGATTTTTGAGGAGGGGGGTGACATGCCCAGAGCATTTCTGTAGAAGGATAATCCAGGCAGCAGAGTGAAGTATTGACTGAAGTGGGGAGAGGCAGGAAGTCAGAAGATCAAATCCTACCTCATTGGTCTGTGAGCCTTTTTTGGGACAGGGATTTTGTCTGATCTCATGGTATTGAATCTTGGCCCATAGTAAGTGCTTAAAAAATACCACAACTATCATTATTGGATGATAGAATGGAAAATACTATCCCTTACTGAGGTTTGCAGAATTGCTTTTCACTTGAGGATCCTAAATGCCATAGGGCAGCAAGTATCACTCTTCAACTTAAAGGACACAAAAAATTGAAGGTACTATCCTTGGCCCAGACGGCTACAACTTTCCTGGTGTTTTAAATCAATCAATCAATCAATCAATCGTATTTATTGAGCGCTTACTATGTGCAGAGCACTGTACTAAGCGCTTGGGAAGTACAAATTGGCATCACATAGAGACAGTCCCTACCCAACAGTGGGCTCACAGTCTAAAAGGGGGAGACAGAGAACAGAACCAAACATACCAACAAAATAAAATAAGTAGGATAGAAATGTACAAGTAAAATAAATAAATAAATAAATAAATAGAGTAATAAATATGTACAACCATATATACATATATACAGGTGCTGTGGGGAAGGGAAGGAGGTAAGACGGGGGGATGGAGAGGGGGACGAGGGGGAGAGGAAAGAAGGGGCTCAGTCTGGGAAGACAATCTCCAGTCCCATTATTATTGCTTTTAGTTATTCTCTGCTCCTGGTGGAGGCTGGGTCTTCTTCCTGGTGATAACACAGGGGCCTTCCACAATGCCCAGAACCCTCCATATCTTGGGTCCAGGACTGCACTCAGGCTAGCGGAAGACACACTAATAATAGTCACTGTGATACTGGTCTTTCCATGTGATATATGAGATGAGAAGCAACATGGCATAGTGGATGGAGCACGGCCCTGGGAGTTGGAAGATCATGGGTTCTAATCCCGGATTTGCCCCTTGTCTGCTGTGTGGCCTTGAGCAAGTGACTTCACTTCTCTGTGCCTCAGTTACCTCATCTGTAAAATGGGGATTGAGACTGCGTGTCCCACGTTGGACAGGGACTGTGTCCAACCCAATCCACCCCAGTGCTTAGTACAGTGCCTGGCACATAGTAAGCACTTAACAAATACATAATTATTATTATCATTATTAAGATATGCTACACTATGTGGTATAGTGCTTACTATGTGCCATGCATGGAGCTGAAACTGCAGATTTTGTTCTGGCTTTGAACCTCCTCTTTTTTTTGTGGCATCTGTTAAGCATTTACTAGGTGCCAGTCACTCTAATGAGCATTGGGGTAGATATAAACTAATCAGTTGGCCCCAGCCCATGCCCCACACAGGGTTCACAGTCTTAATCCCCATTTTATAGATGAGGTAACTGAGGCCCAGGGAAGTGACTTGCCCAAGGTCACAGAGAAGACAAGTGGCAGAGCTGGAATTAGAACCCAGGTCCTTCTTACTCCCAGGCCCATGAGCTCTCCACTAGGTCATGCTGCTTCTCTAACTTTCTGCTCTTCATTCATACATTCAATCGTATTTATTGAGTGCTTACTGTGTGCAGAGCACTGTACTAAGCGCTCACTGAATATCCATGTGCAGAGTTGCTCAGGTAGACTGATGACTGAGGGAAAGACCATATTTGCCGTACCTGAAGGGGTGTAAGAATGCTCCTGTACCCTAGTATTAGTAGGAGTGAGCCTTCCTTTGAAATTCTGGGAGGAAGCTTGGGTTCTCTTCTAGCTAATAGGCCTGAGTTGAAAAGGAATGTAGTAAATTGGGAATGATCCTCTCTGAGCCTGCTTTGTTGCCTACTTCCCCTCTTCCAGTTCCGTAGCACTTACCTATACCTATCTGTACCTATCTGTAGTTTTATTTAGCTGTATTGATGTCTGTCTCCCCCTCTCTAGAATGTAAGCTCATTGTGGGCAGGGAATGTCACTGTTGTACTTTCCCAAGCATTAAGTGCAGTGCTTTGTTCACAGTAATCGCTCAATTAATACTACTGAATGAATGCTGAAATAACTGGAATGTTCCTTCTATTGATGGCAGTGGAGATACTGACAGTTCAGCACACAAATGCCCCAAGTCGACCTAAGTCAACTGTGGTAGAATTAGAATAACTCTGTAACCAACATGTTCATTTTAGCGGTGAAAATTTTACAGACAACCTCAAATTTTTCTAAAATAAGTTTTTAAATAATAATAATTATGATAGTTGCTAAGTGCTTACTATGTGCCGTGCACTGTCTAAGCGCTGAAGTAGTTATGCGTTGATCAGGTTGGACACAGTCCCTGTCCCACATGCCCCACAAGGCTCATGGTCTTAATCCCCATTTTACAGATGAGGTAACTGAGATCCAGAGAAGTGAAGTGACTTGTTCAAAGTCACACAGCAGACATGGGGCAGAGTCAGGATTAGAAGCCAGGTCCTTCTGATTTCCAGGCCCGTGCTGTAGCCACCACACCACGCTGCTCTTCATTCATTCATTCATTCAATTGTATTTATTGAGCACTTACTGTGTGCAGAGCACTGTACTAAGCGCTTGGGAAGTACAAGTTGGCAACATATAGAGATAGTCCCTACCCAGCAGTGGGCTCACAGTCTAGAAGGGGGAGACAGAGAACAAAACAAAACATATTGACAAAATAAAATCAATAGAATAAATAGGTACAAATAAAATAAATAAATACGTACTAACATATATACAGGTGCTGTGGGGAGGGGAAGGAGGTAAGGCGGGGGGGATGGGGAGGGGGAGGAGGGGGAGACGAAGGAGGGGGCTGAGTCTGCGAAGGCCTCCTGGAGGAGGTGAGCTCTCAGTAGGGCTTTGAAGGGAGGAAGAGAGCTAGCTTGGTGGATGGGCAGAGGGAGGGCATTCCAGGCCCGGGGGATGATGTGGGCATGGGGGTCGATGGCGGGACAGGCGAGAACGAGGCCTAACGGTGAGGAGATTCGCGGCAGAGGAGCGGAGGGTGCGGGCTGGGCTGTAGAAAGAGAGAAGGGAGGTGAGGTAGGGGGGGGCGAGGGGATGGACAGCCTTGAAGCCCAGGGTGAGGAGTTTCTGCCTGATGCACAGATTGATTGGTAGCCACTGGAGATTTTTGAGGAGGGGAATAACATGCCCAGAGCGTTTCTGGACAAAGACAATCCGGGCAGCGGCGTGAAGTGGGGATTGAAGTGGGGAGAGACAGGAGGATGGGAGATCGGAGAGGAGGCTGATACAGTAATCCAGAGGAAGTTGGCCCTAATTAAACAATGGAAAGATTTGGATTATAGAAATCAGTGTTAATCAGATAAAACCCTAAAAAATCATACCCTGTTTGTAGGCACATTTTTGTAGAGGACCAATAGGGGCCACGGTACGCTTGCATCCTTACTAGGGCCACTAGAGGGCAGGGTATGTGCACCCTAGAGAACGACAACATTATGACTTCCCCAACTATGAGCTCCTCTTTTCCACTGCTTTTTTTAGAGGGCAGGGTATGTGCACCCTAGAGAACGACAACATTATGACTTTCCCAACTATGAGCTCCTCTATCCCACTGCTTTTTTTACCTGAACCTATCAAACTGCCCTGTAATATTCAGTTTCTCAAGATCCAGTTTATTCTTAGCAAATAGTCTCAGGAGTGAGGCTGCTTGAGTTCGAATCTCAGTACTTACTGCCGAATAATTTTATGGAGCGCAGCTTCATCAGTAGGGAAAGCGAGGCAAAGGTCACCCTTGCCCTCTCCTTAAGGATATGACGGAGGAGACGGGGAGAGATTCCACCTGGTCAAGGCAGGGATCACAGGTACCCTGAGTGGCCAGAACTCCTCGTTTCTTGATGAAATCACTACTTCCCAAAGCGACAGCATTATTAAAAGTAAGCAGTAGGAGAAGTTGTAAATGCCTAAAAAGCCTAATGTGAGCAGAGGAGCAGACTTGTCAATGTCAGAGCAACCAGAGAAGCAAGCAAACAGGGAACAGAAGCAGTGCTAGCCACAGGGAGAAAGTGAGGCCGGGGCTGGGAAACCATTATATTCATGCGCACTTATTTCTTTTTTCCAGTGTGAAGTCTAAAAGAAAAGGCACTTTCAACCTGGAGTTTCCGAATACATTTCCTTTATCAAGTAAAGAATTTCAGGCAGTGACTTTCAATGTGCTCACACTGGGATATAACATTGCAAAGCATTTCATTCCAAGCGAACACAAACCTGCTGAGTACAGAGCATGTTTCAGTAGAGCAGTTACCAATAATTCAAAAATTCTGTGTCCCAATCAGATGATTGGGAAATGGCTCTTAATGAAGCTGTGTGGACCTATCGTGCCGCAATCCCTGTATTACTTTCATGGAGGAATACTTTTCATATAAATTTAAGGGTGGTAGATCAGAAGTTGCAGCACTGGTTATAAATGTGTCTGCTCCACTTTCATTAAGTTGAAATGTTGCCGACTTGTACTTCTCAAGCGCTTAGTACAGTGCTCTGCACACAGTAAGAACTCAATAAATACTATTGAATGAATGAATGAATGAAAAAAGGATTACAGAATCTCAATACCTGACCCTTTTGACTGATGCATCCAAAATGTCATACTTATTGTGACGTATTAGAAAAATGATACTAAGAGCAAAAATTAGCAAGACTAAGAAGAACAGCAACAATTCAGTGGTGCCACAAAACAGGAATTTTTTTAGCACTTTCTGAAAACTAAGTTCTTGAGCAGAGGTTGTTTCGTGTTGTATGGGCTGCCCATATTGTCCACAACAAAAATTACACTGCCCTGGACTTTTTATCAATTGATGAGGATGAATTCACTCCCATTGTTCTCTTCTAGACTGTTAGACAAAAACTAAAGCAGTTTGTAAATTTCCTGGTGTTGAATTTCAAAACCTTTGAAGCATCACAAAACTCATTGGCTAACATCCATGCTGACAGTTGAGAGGATTAAAGATTGTTTTCTGATCTAAAATAACTACTTTTCAGCATAGTCATTTGTCCAGAGACACTGAGAATCATTTTTCAAAGACCCATCATCTGAAATGTGACTTAACTTTGCCAACAGAGAAGCGGCAAAATTTCAGCAAGCCATTTTGAAACCAAAACTAAACAGAGTATCTTTGGAAGTGTATGGGGGACTCAAAGATTTAGCAGGAAACTAATTTTCAAAAAAAAATATGTTTATGTCATATTCAATGATGTTGCTTATCTGCAAATTTGAGATTAGTTAGGAAGGGTACAGTAATGCACAATGTTAAGTATTTTTGTGAAACAACTAGAGCATTTGATCTGTGATGTGCACACTTCAGCGACCAGGGATTTTAGGATGGGCCTTGCTTAGTAAGAATTCTAGTACTGTGTAATGAGATAGTGAGAAAGCTATTAGGCTTGTATTGCAAATCAAACATTAGCTACCACATTGTGATGAACGTTTATGCATCACTAAATACGCTGGTGAAAATGAAAAGTCCAAATGGAATGAAATAGAGATAGTTCTTAAGCCATTTCAAAGATCATTGTTCTCAGTTATGTTCAAGTTCCCATTATGTCTCTGTGGAACCAGTTGTTCCTACTAGACTACTACTATAGCATCAGTATAAATAAATAGAATTAAAGATATATATATATATATACACATCAAAACAAGTAAAAAGGAATTAATGTAAATAAATAGAATTATAGATATGTACATAGAGACATAAGTGCTGTGGGCGGGGAGGCGGGTAGAGCAAAGGGAGGGAGTCGGGGCGATGAGGGGAGGGGGAGCTAAGAAAAGGGGACCTTAGTCTGGGCTTAGTCTTAGTTATAGTAAGTGCTCAATAAATATGATTGATTGACTGATTGTTCAGTTGTGTAATTCTTTTCAGTAATGATTAAGCACTTGCTAGTCATCCCACCCTCAGCCCCACCACCACCACCATCATCATCATCATCATCATCATCATCATCATCATCATGAGAAGCAGCATGGTGTAGTGGAAGCATGGGCATGGGCCTGCAAGTCAGAAGGTCATGGGTTCTAGTCCCGGCTCCACCACTTGTCTGCTGAGTCACTTCACTTCTCTGTGCCTCACTTACCTCATCTGGAAAATGGGGATCGAGACTATGAGCCCCACATGGGACAGGGACTGTGTCCAACCCAATTTGCTTGTATCCTCCCCCCCCCCGCCCCGCCCCTCCGGGTTTAGTACAGTGCCTGGAACATAGTAAGTGCTTAACAAATACCATAGTTATTATTATAATCATCAATGGTATGTTTTAAGCACTTACTGTGTGCAGAGCACTGTATTAAGTATTTGGAAGAGTACAGCGGAGTTTGTAAACATGTTCCCTGTACACAGTGAGCATATAGTCTAGAGGACACAGTACTTATGTACATATCCATAAGGTATTTATTTATGGTAATGTCTACCTCTTCCTCTATCTAGACTGTAAGCTCCTTAGCTACAGGAAATGGGTCTGCCAACTCTGTTGTATTGTATTCTCCCACGCACTTAGGAAAGTGCTCTGCACACAGTAAATGCTCAGTTCATTCAACCGTATTTATTGAGTGCTTACTGTGTGGAGAGCACTGTACTAAGCACTTGGATAGTACAATTCAGCAATAAAGAGAGACAATCCTTGCCCACACCAGGTGTACATAAATACCATTGATTGATTAGGAATTAGGGAACATTCATTCATTCTTCTGACGACTCCCATTTCACTGGATAGAATGTATTGTGATGGTAGAAGGTGCGTAGTAGTGGTCAAGGCACATGTGTTATAACACAAGTGTTCTGTTGTATGAGGTTTGTCAAGAACATAACCCCAGCATTACAGTGCATTCCTGTGTGTACTCTAACCTTGAATTTTTCAGCGTCATTCACTCATTCACTCATCAGTATTTATTGAGCACTTACTGGGTGCAGAGCACTGTACTAAGCTGTTGGAAAAGTATAACAATAGACGGTGATATTCCCTGCCTTCAGCAAGCTTATAGTCTAGAGTTGGGGAGACTGCATCAATACAAATAAATAAAATTACAGATATGTATTTCTGCCTGTTGCTGAATTGTACTTTCCAAGCCCTTAGCACAGTGCTCTGCACAAAGTAAATGCTCAATAAGTACGATTGAATGAATGAATATGTGTTGTGGGGCTGGGAACTTCTACTTCCCAAGCACTTAGTACAGTGCTCTGCACACAGTAAGCGCTCAATAAATATGATTGAATGAATGAATGGGAGGGGGTAAGTGCAAAAGAAGCAAGTCAAGGAGATGAAGAAAGGAATGGGTGATGAGGAAAAGTGGGGCTTGGTCTGAGAAGGCCTCTTGAAGGAGATGTGCTTTCAATAAGACACATCTAAAATGTGTCCTAAAATCTACTTCTGAACTAGTGAGAAAAAGAATTGAAAGAGAAAATATCTTCCACTGAGCTTCTATAATGTCATTACCTCTGTTTAATGAAGCATGATAAATTATTTATGAGCCCGAGTCCAAAGAATAGCCCAGAAGACACAAGATACAACGGTTTAGATTCTTTTTCTTGGATAAAATTCGACCATTCATTCATTCATTCAATCGTATTTATTGAATGCTTACTGTGTGCAGAGCACTGTACTAAGCGCTTGGGAAGTACAAGTTGGCAACATATAGAGACGGTCCCTACCCAACAGTGGGCTCACAGTCTAGAAAGGGGAGAACAATAGTTCTTTGTCCTTTGAATGCTATTATAATCACATTCTACATATTGAAAGTTTGATTAGAATTCTACTTGAGAACCACAATTTTTGCATTTTTTTCAAATAGATACTTTTTTTTACTATTTCTCATTATGCCTCATTAAAGTAAGATGGCAGAATAATATAGTAGTAATTGCACATATCAAGTACCTACTGTGTGCAGAGTATTGAACTGAGTGCTGGAGGTAAAAATAAATTGGTGAATTAGACACAGTCCCTGGCCCTCCCAGGGTTTAACAATCTAAGAACAAAATGAGGAGGGATTTGGTAACAGGCATAATAGGAAAGATGAAATAATCAAAACGGCCCTCCCCAGGCTTACAGTGTAAGAACAAAGTGGAGAGGGCTCTGGTGAAAGACATGATAGGAAAGATGAAATAACCAAAATACCCAAAAGAACATAGGGGACAAAGCTCAGAGTCCAATAAATCTGGTAGGATCCAGTAGAAGTCTCAGGAGGCTTATTGTAGGCAGGGAACTGTTACATTGTACTCTCCCAAGGACTTAGTACAGAGCTCTGCACACAGTAAGCACTCAATAAATGCCATTGATAGAACCAAAATATGTTATAGGGTAGAGACTGAGAATTTTCTTGGAAGTACCAATCAATCAATGGTATTTATTGAGCACTGAAAGGGGTAGTCATTATGGAGAAGGACGAAGAACTGTGTGTCTTCAGGAAGAACAGGTCGGCTCCAGTCCTCATATTTGGGGATGGAGAATCTGCATGGAGGAAATGATGGTAGTGCTAGTGGCCCATGTTGCTTTGCTCACATGCTCATCTTGGTAGTTATATCCCCACCAAGGCACTAGGTACAACAGGCAAGCCGACAGGGGAGCAGCATATTACCTAGTGTCTCTGTGGTCTTGGCTCACATTTGCCAACTACCAGCAGAGCCCCGAATAGCAACAGGTCCCCTTTTTCCCAGAGCTGTGCTCTTTCCCCAGGACCCACAAGGCTTATTCTTAGGGGCATATAATGGGAGTGATAATAATTAGTCCATGAACCCTCAGTAAAAATCAATCAATATATCAATGGTATTTATTGAGGGTAGGTGGTTATAACATGATTTGAGGCTTTGAGCGGCTGTTTTCCTTTGTCACCTGTTCTGCTCTCCGTTCTGACTTGCGCTGCTGAAATTTCTCTGCGGGTGACAGTAGAGATGCATGGGTGAGAAGGAAGTAGGCACGAGAGACTTATGGAGATCAGATGCTGTGGAAGAGAGGAGTCAGGGTGAGGTGGAGGACATGAGAAGGGACTTCAGGAGGAAGCATGTGATGTAATTGATCCTTTAGGGGTAATCCCGAGATCACGGGGCTAGTCTCTTAAAAAGGTTGAAAAAATTTACCCAGCATGAAGAAAAGTGGTTGAAATAGCATCATTCACCATGCAAAAACTAAAACCAAATGAAATTCAACCTGGAAAGACCTAATTGCCTGTGTAATTGATGGAATCTAACAATTTGCTTAAGACCAGAGTAGCTGAGAAAGAGCAACATTTGACAATAGTAATAATAATAATAATGACATTTATTAGCACTTACTATGTGCAAAACACTGTTCTAAGCGCTGGGGAGGTTACAAGGTGATCAGGTTGTCCCACGGGGGGCTCACAGTCTTCATTCCCATTTTACAGATGAGGTAACTGAGGAACAGAGAAGTTAAGTGACTTGCCTAAAGTTGCACAGCTGACAAGCGGCAGAGCTGGGATTTGAACCAGTGACCCCTGACTCCAAAGCCCATGCTCTTTTCCACTGAGCCACGCTGCGAGCTCCTATAGATTATCCAGGTCAAATGATGGATCTGGGGGAGAAATTCATTTTCCTCCACATATTCTGGATCAGGAAAGATATTCCAGGAGCATATAGGTATAAACTAAAGCTTTTTACAAGGTGAGCCTCATTTTGGTGAGCCAAGGAAATAATGTGAGTCCAGACTTTCTGCACAGCACTATATCCAGTGTTATTTGTAAGGTCCTATTTTTCAAGAATGTTCAAAACATCATGTCAAGCTCTAACTCAGTGGTGTGTGACACTTTGTTGTTGGTTTTCAGCTCTTCTTGCATGAGTATGTCTCTTATCAACCTCTTACATTTGCCACCTTTTGGAAACAGATAAGAATAATCAAAAGTGTTTCGTCATGCATACACACTCATAGAGTTTTCCAAGTCAAATAGAAGCCAGCAAAAAACCCCCGAATTGCTGCAAATATTTAAAAATAGCTTGTAATTCAATGCTTTTAGTCATCTGCATTAGCTCACAATTGGGCATTTTTCAAAGGGAACTATAGTAGGAAAGCAGAAGGAAATGCAGTGAGCCCAAGCAATATAAGATAAAAACTCGTGTTCTCTTTGGGGCTGTACATTGAATAAAATGATTCAAATTTGCAAACTTCCTGAGCGATTCTCCTGTATGGATACATCCAGTTCTCCCATAATTTATGGGCTGAATTTTTTACAAAGGCCTCATTAAGGAAAACTTATCCTCATGAAGGTTAATACTCATCCATTTCGAAGTCCGTGTGCCTGTAAATAATCTGATTTTTCCAACATTGCAGGTTGTTCAGGATAGCTCCAGGTATTGGTTGAATGTTCCCTGACAAGTATTATTATGATTATTACCAATAATGAGGATAATAATCATAATAATAAGGCACTTCCTATATGCCAAGTATTGTACTAAATATTAGGAGGATCAGATTGGACAAAGACCCTGTTCTACATGGGTCTCACAGTGGGGCTCACAATCCCTAACAATATTACAGCCAAAACATGTGTTATGGCAGAACTGAGTGTATTTGGAAGAGGTGTGGTGGTTATGAGGTGATGTTACACAGATCTCAAATTTGTCACTATATTCTAGTTTAGGACATGGATCTGAATTTTCCTGTTCTTCAAAATACGGGAAACTTTTGCTCATTGGGTGATCTTGAGAAAAGATATAAACGACATCAAGTATTTATGGAGTCTAGTTAGTACAAGGTACTATGCACTAGGTGATGTAGGACTACAGAATATTAATAAATATGATCGCTGCCTCCGAAAGAGATTGCACTCCAAATCTTTTTTGGGGGGACAGGGAAGGGCAAGGTGGTGTGCTTTTATAAAATGGTCCTCCAGAGGATAGGTTCTATATAAAATTAAATAAATACAAATTTCCCATAATCTCCCTCCCAGATGATCTATTATTTTTAATTTCAGAACAGAGATATGAACCTCCACAAGAGGAGAGAGAATCGGACCAATGAACAGAGCGGGAGTAGAAGAAAGTATGGCAGAGGTCACCTGCAATATGTAAGAAGAATGCTCTGTTGTCTAATTTTGTTTGGGCTAAACAATTGTTAGATTTTAATCACATTACTCCAAGTTCATAGATAATACCACAAAAGTCCCCCTCCGCCGCTGAAATTACTCTGTGCAATTTATGTTTTCAGATTGCAATGAAATACTGTAAATTATGGCTGTAAAGGACCAGGCAGTGAGTATTGACTCACTCTGTGATCAGTGGCAAGGGTTTTTGATTTGTTAATAATGAATCACCAAGCCAATGGAATTCTAAACTTCCACACTCCTCAGTTTATGAGCAATACAAATGTTCTTTTTTGATTTATTAATTTAAAGTGTTATTTTGTTCAATATAATGTTAATATTCCCAAAGTGTTCATATTTACCATTAAGTTGCACTGGGGATTATTCTGTTGGCCTAGTTTCCATGGCTGAAATGCCTGCATGATGTGATGAAATAATCTCAGTTGTAGTTAGCTAGCATAGCCACTTGTCCCATATTAGAGCAAATGGTTCAGTTTTCAGCTGGCCTGTCCTTTGCCCAATTAGGTCATTTTTATGTCCAGTACTTTTTTTTTGTAAGTGCCCTGCCTCCCTCTGTATTTTTTAAATGGTAGTTGGTAGGCATTTACTATATGCCAGGCATTGTAATAAAGCACTAGGGTAGATACAAAGTAATCAGGTTGGATGGACACAGTCCATGTTTCACGTGGGGCTCCTAAGTCTTAATCCTGACCTTACAGCTGAGGATACTGAGGCACAGAAAAGTTAAGTGACTTGCCCAAGGTCAAGCAGCAGATGTGTGGCAGAGCTGGGATTACAACCAGGTCCTCCAATTCCCAGGTCTGTGGTTTTTCCGCTGGGACATGCTGCTTCTCTGCACCAGAGGGATGCAGTGGTTCTGGAGAGGAGTGTTTGCATACGTGAGGTGAGGTGGAGGCATGGGGTCACAAATGATCTAGGTTCCGGCAGGCTTTGGCAAAATGGAACCTATGTTGTCATTATATTACCCTGTGTGCCCAGCATAACACACAGAACATCGGGTGAATCTGGGTGTCCACTATCTCCAGTGTTGTCACTAGCCACCTTCAAGCTAGCTCCATGCACTGGTATGGCAGTTTATTTAAATGCATTGATGACCCCCCCTGGATTTACTTTCAATTTAAATAGAAATTTATTAAATGCTTGCTATGTATCAGGCAGTGTACTAAGTGCTGGGGTAGATACAAGATATCAGGTTGGACACACACAGTCCCTGTTCCACATAGGGCTCACAGTCTTCATCCCTTTTACAGATGATGAAAGTGAGGCACTGATAAATTCCATGATTTGCCCAAGGTCACACAGCAGACAAGTGGTGGAGCTGAGATTAGAACCCAGGTCCTCTGACTCCCAAGTCTGGGCTCTTTCCACTAGGCCATGCTGCTATGCTAATTTTAAAGTTCAAATTTAAATATTTTATTCCTAAAGTTAATGGTTTCCCTAATAATAATAGTATTTGTTAAGTACTTACTTTGTACCAAGCATTGTCCTAAGCACTGAGGTAGATACGAGACAATCAGGTTGGACACAGACCCTGTCCCAACATGGGCCCCACAGTCTAAGTATGAGAGAGAATAGGTATTGAATTCCCATTTTACAGAAGAGGAAACTAAACCACAGGGAAGTCAACTACTTGCCCAAGGTCACAGAGGGGGCAGGTGGTGGAGGCCCATGCCCTTTCACTAGACTGGCACTAGACTGGGCTGTGTTTGATTCCAAGAAAAAACTGCTTTTTATATAAATTAGTTTGCTTTTAAAAATTAATTTATATTTGACCTCACTGCATGATGACCCCCACTTCCTTGCTGGGTGACCTTGGACAAATCACTTAACTTCTCTGTGCCTCAGTTTCTTCCACTGCAAAATGGGAATTCAATACCCGTTCCCCATCCTACTGGACTGTGAGCCCCATGTGAGCCACGGGACGGTGTCTGGCTTTATTAACTTGTATCTCTCCCAGCACTTAGAACAGTTCTTGACATACAGTAGGAGATTAACAAATATCCTGATAAAAAAGGCAGGTGGGTGGAAAATAAATCAAACATATGGAAGGTAAACGGATTGAAAAGTCATCCCAATTTCTACGCAGGAGCCGCGTCCGCTGTGACTTGCAGCCCCGCTCTTCCAGTGGGTCTCGGTTTTCGCGTCTATGAAATGGGGCTGTGTGGGCCCTGGCTCCGCGTAGGGCGCTGAGAGACGTTGCTCAGAGACAATGACGGGGAAACTGTGGAATAATGGAGTGGGCCGGGGCCTCCTAGGGAAGGGGCCTGGGGTCAGGGGCTGAGGGCCAGGGTCTGAGGGGCTGGGGGTCGGTCGTGGGTTCTAATCCAGCCTCCTCCACTTATCAGCCGTGTGACTTTGGCCAGGTCACTGTGTGGCTCAGTGGAAAGATCCCAGGCTTTGGAGTCAGAGCCAGTTGTCAGCTGTGTGACTTTGGGTAAGTCACTTAACTTTTCTGTGCCTCCGTTCCCTCATCTGTAAAATGGGGATGAAGACTGTGAATCCCCCCACCATGGGACAACCTGATCACCTTGTAACCTCCCCAGCGCTTAGAACAGTGCTTTGCACATACTAAGCGCTTAATAAATGCCATTATTATTATTATTATTATTCTCTGGGCCTCAGTTACCTCATCTGTAAAAAGGAGATTAAAAGTGAGAGCCCCACGTGGGACAACCCCAGCGCTTAGAACAATGCTTGGCACATAGAAAGCGCTTAATAAATACCATTAATAAATACCATTATTATGAATCATTACCATAAATTATAATAAATATAACAATACAATAATATATTATAATATATTATATAATACTCATAATAATATTATAAATTATTATAAATACCATTATTATTATTGAGCCCCTTCCTTCCTCTTCCCCTCGTCCCCCTCTCCATCCCCCCGTCTTACCTCCTTCCCTTCCCCACAGCGCCTGTATATATGTATATATGTTTGTACATATTTATTACTCTATTTATTTATTTATTTATTTTACTTGTCCATATCTATTCTATTTATTTTATTTTGTTCGTATGTTTGGTTTTGTTCTCCGTCTCCCCCTTCTAGCCTGTGAGCCCACTGTTGGGTAGGGACGGCCTCTACGTGTTGCCAACTTGTACTTCCCAAGCGCTTAGTCCAGTGCTCTGCACACAGTCAGCGCTCAATCAATACGATTGATTGATTGATTATAAAGGGGCTGGAGGTTGGGGAAGGGGCTCGGGGGCCTCGCGGAGAACGGAGCGCCATGAAGGACGGTTTGACAAGAAGCCGGCGCGAGGAGCGGCAGGGGGCGGGCACCGGGAACAGGCCCGGCAAGATGGCGGCGGCGGCTGAGGAGCCGGAGCTGAGCCTGGGGCTCCTGCCCACCGACCCCCTGCTCCTCATCTTCTCCTTCTTGGACTACCGGGACCTGATCAGGTAGCGGGGCCGCGGGCTCCGGCGGACGCCGCCCGCCCGGGCCAGGGCGACGGAGGGACCTCGGGAGGGGCTGAGGCCCGGCCCGCAGGCCCGGCCCCCCGACCCCGCTTCCCTCACCCCGGAGGGGCCCCCTTTTCCTCAGCCTCCGGGCCCACCGGGGAGGCTACTCGCCCTCAACGGCCCCGGGCCTCGCTCCTTCCCCAACCCCAGACTGGGCCCGTCCGGCGGAGGGAGCGGAAGGCCTCGGCCCCGGGGCAGGTGCGCCGAAGGTGGGGACTGTTGCCAACTTGCACTTCCCAAGCGCTTAGTACAGTGTTCTGCACACAGTAAGCGCTCAATAAATACGATTGATTGATTGATTGACTGTGCGGGGGGCGACGCCAGGTGCGGCGTTTGGCATTCGCCCTCCAGGACTTGGAGATCCTGTTCTCGGCCCCCGGGCCAACCGCCGGTGGCACCAGGGCGGGGGGCTCAGCGGGGTGGGGAGGGCCGCAAACAATCAATCAATCGTATTTATTGAGCGCTTACTGTGTGCAGAGCACTGTACCAGCGCTTAAAACAGTGCTTTGCACATAGTAAGCCCTTAATAAATGCCATTATTATTATTATTATTACTAAGCGCTTGGGAAGCACAAGTTGGCAACGTATAGAGACGGTCCCTACCCAACAGTGGGCTCACAGAAGGGGGAGACTGAAAACGAAACAAAACGTTTTAACAAAATAAAATAAATAGAATCAATCAGTCCATCGTATTTATTGAGCGCTTACTGTGTGCAGAGCGCTGTACCAAGCGCTTGGGAAGCACAAGTTGGCAACATATAGAGACGGTCCCTACCCAACAGTGGGCTCACAGTCTGGAAGGGGGAGACTGAAAACGAAACAAAGCGTTTTAACGAAATAAAATAAATAGAATCAATCAATCAATCGTATTTATTGAGCGCTTACTGTGTGCAGAGCGCTGTACCAAGCGCTTGGGAAGCACAAGTTGGCAACATATAGAGACATTCCCTACCCAACAGTGGGCTCACAGTCTGGAAGGGGGAGGCTGAAAACGAAACAAAGCGTTTTAACAAAATAAAATAAATAGAATCAATCGTATTTATTGTTCGCTTACTGTGTGCAGAGCACTGTACCAAGCGCTTGGGAAGCACAAGTTGGCAATATATAGAGACGGTCCCTACCCAACAGTGGGCTCACAGTCTAGAAGGGGGAGACTGAAAACGAAACAAAGCGTTTTAACAAAATAAAATAAATAGAATCAATCAATCAATCGTATTTATTGAGCGCTTACTGTGTGCAGAGCGCTGTACCAAGCGCTTGGGAAGCACAAGTTGGCAACATATAGAGACGGTCCCTACCCAACAGTGGGCTCACAGTCTGGAAGGGGGAGACTGAAAACAAACCAAACATTTTAACAAAATAAAATAAATTGAATCAATCAATCGTATTTATTGAGCGCTTACTGTGTGCAGAGCACTGTACCAAGCGCTTGGGAAGCACAAGTTGGCAACGTATAGAGACGGTCCCTACCCAACAGTGGGCTCACAGTCTGGAAGGGGGAGACTGAAAACGAAACAAAATGTTTTAACAAAATGAAATAAATAGAATCAATCAATCGTATTTATTGAGCGCTTACTGTGTGCAGAGCACTGTACTAAGCGCTTGGGAAGCACAAGTTGGCAACATATAGAAACGGCCCCTACCCAACAGTGGGCTCACAGTCTAGAAGGGGGAGACTGAAAACAAAACAAAGCGTTTTAACAAAATAAAATAAATAGAATCAGTCAGTCGTATTTATTGAGCGCTTACTGTGTGCGGAGCACTGTACTAAGCGCTTGGGAAGTACAAGTTGGCAACATATAGAGACGGTCCCTACCCAACAGTGGGCTCACAGTCTAGAAGGGGGAGACAGAGAACAAAACATTTTAACAAAATAAAATAAATAGAATAAATATGTACAAGTAAAATAAATAAATGAATAGAGGAATAAATACGGGCAAACATATATACAGGTGCTGTGGGGAAGGGAAGGAGGTAAGGCGGGGGGATGGAGAGGGGGAGAGGCCCACTGTTGGGTAGGGACTGTCTCTATATGTTGCCAACTTGTACTTCCCAAGGGCGTAGTACAGTGCTCTGCACACAGTAAGCGCTCAATAAATACGATTGATTGAAGGAGGGGGCTCAGTCTGGGAAGGCCTCCTGGAGGAGGTGAGCTGTGCCCCCTCTCCTCTCCCATTTGGCTTCGCCACCCCCGCCCCCAAAATGGGGTGGATGAGAAGGGACCTCCTCGAGAGGCCTGCCTTTTGTTTGCGATGTGCTTTGTGGCTTGGATCAAACTAGATGCCATCCTGTGGGTAGCCGTGCTTTGGCGTCTGGTCTTTGCCCTTGGCGGCGGAGGCAGTGGGCGTAAACTTTGGCAAGCGTGCGCCTGTGTCCGTGTGTTTGTGTGTGTGTGCTTGCCACAGGGTGCCGTCTTTTATTGGTGGGAAGGAGAAACACCCCTCACGTGGCTCAGTGGGAAAGAGCACGGGCTTGGGAGTCAGAGGTCATGGGTTCAAATCCCGCCTCCAACTGACAGCTGTGTGACTTTGGGCACGTCATGTAACTTCTCTGGGCCTGTTACCTCATCTGTAAAATGGGGATTAAGACCCTGAGCCCCGCCGTGGGACAACCTGATCACCTTGTAACCTCCCCGGTGCTTAGAACAGTGCTTTGTGTATAGTAAGCGCTTAACAAATACTATTATTATTATTATTCCCTGTGCCTCAGTTACCTCATCTGTAAAATGGGGATTAAGACTGTGAGCCCCCCGTGGGACAACCTGATCACCTTGTAACCTCCCCAGCGTTTAGAACAGTGCTTTGCATATAGTAAGCACTTAACAAATACCATTATTATTATTATTCCCTGTGCCTCAGTTACTTCATCTGTAAAATGGGGATTAAGACCGTGAGCCCCGCCGTGGGACAACCTGATCACCTTGTAACCTCCCCGGTGCTTAGAACAGTGCTTTGCATATAGTAAGCGCTTAACAAATACCATTATTATTATTCCCTGTGCCTCAGTTACCTCATCTGTAAAATGGGGATTAAGACTGTGAGCCCCCCGTGGGACAACCTGATCACCTTGTAACCTCCCCAGCGGTTAGAACAGTGCTTGACACATAGTAGGCGCTTAATAAATGCCATTATTGTTATTATTATTATTATTGAGTGAAGGTGAGTGTGTGGCCATTGGGCGCACACTCTGTGAGAGCGGTACGTAGCAAGCCCCTGGGAAACCCGAGACCGGCTTGGGAAAGAGGGCCACGGTGAAGTAAGCAGCATGTCTGAATTTCAGATCCTCACCCGTACTCGATGCAAAATGTTTACCGCAACACCCCCTTTTTATGCTGTCACTGTTGTGCAAGAGGGGAAATAGGGCTTAATCCTGACCCAAAAGTAACTTTTTCAGTTCTCACCAGTGTGATTTCCCTGTGGAGTTTTCCCAGTTTTTAGCAGCATTTATGAGCAAAAATCACACTTGGATGTCAATAGCCCGGCACAAAACGATTTAAAGACACAGCCCCTTAAACTATGTTACCATCTCTGGCCTGATGAAATCAATGTCGAGTTGAATGCCTGGTTGGGTATCTAAGTCTTCTTAGTTTCAGCATTTTTGCTGGGGTTGCAGCAGGAGGTCAAAGGGTTTCTTGAAGTTGGAAAACTCAAGCATAGGTTGTTCATGTGATGGGTTATTTTCAAATCTGATCTACTGGTAAAAATAAATTCAGGAGGACTGGTCTACTTTCATTTCAGTAAGGTGTCACCCAGGAGAGAGACTTAGATTGTCCCAGTGTTTAGAACAGTGCTTGGCACATAGTAAGGGCTTAACAAATACCGTCATTATTATTATTATTATTATTTTTGTCTATACCTAGGGCTGTCCTACTGTAAAAGGATTTTGCTCTCATTATTTTTGCCTAGATGATTTTGAAATATTCTGTGGCTAGAGGATTAGGACTCTTGTGCTCCAAATTCACCCCAATCTTAAAGAATATTGTTACACTCTAAAATATGTCAATAATTTTGATATTAATTAATGGCATGGCCCGGGAACTGGGGGAAAGCATGGCCTAGTGGAAAGAGCATGAGTCTGGAAGGAAGGAGATGTGGGCTTGTGTCCCATCTCTGCCACTCGCCTACTGTATGGTGTTAGACCAACCCTTAACTTCATGGGGTCTCAGTTTCCTTACCTGTAAAATGGGGATATGAACCCTGATCTCCCTCTGCCTTAGACTGTGAGCAACGTTTGGGACAGGAGTTGAGTCTGATTTGATTATTTTTGATCTGCACAGTGCTTGGCATGTAGTAAGTGCTTAATGCCATTATTATTTTGGATATCAGTGAAAATTAAAATTTCACACTTTGGGGATTTGATTTAAGCTTTTTCTTTATAAGGCCAGTACTAGAATAGTTTTGCCATTACAGTAAATAATAGGTTTGCTTTAAATTTTGATTTTCTTCTTCAAGGTAAGATTAGAGCAGAAATAGTGTGTCTGAAGTTTTTTGTGGCAGATGATGAAACAATCTGAAGATTAGGTTTTCTGTTTCATGAAATTAACGGCTATCTTAATCAGAAATAATGAGTTGTTGCTGTATTTGTTATCATGTCCAAGGTGTTGATGTTTGTAGACATTTGTGTTAAAATGTATACAAGTTTTTGAGTATAAATATTTGACCTAGCTAAGAGATCTCTATTGTCATAGGTATACTAGTTACCACACATTCAAATTTTTCATGTTCCAGATTTAATAGATATATATTTTGTAAATATTGTAATCTCAGTACTGGTTTGTGTTTTAGCTGCTGCTATGTTAGTCGAAGATTGAACCAGCTATCAAGTCATGATCCACTGTGGAGAAGACACTGCAAGAAATATTGGCTTTTATCTGAGTAAGTATTTGGGGAAAGTAAATGTTGGGTAATTTAGAAACCAAATAAAACTTGAAGTAGAGGGTATAAAATTATTTTTCATTTTATCTTGCAGGATTTTTATCACTAATGGCATCTTACACATTTAATGCTACACCATAAGAAATTGCTATTTTTTATGTTTTTGAGACTATTTTCCAAGTAGAAAAATGTCTTTAGTGAAGGAAAAATTCCACCTGTAGAAAGAATCAACACACAAGAATTGTCAGAAATATCCATACCAAGCAAAAATAATATACCCAGATACATCCTGCCAATTTGCTTTTCAGTGATTATGAAATAATTAATCACTTTTTAGCCTATTTGTTATACTTCTCACTTGTTCGGTAGTTGCCATCAGTGCAGATAAAGAAATTAACTTGGAGTCTTTTATTGAATTAATGGTTAAGTGTTCTTATACTTAGTATTAATAGCAAAGCATTACAAAAAGAAAGCCATGGACCCTTAAACAAGAAATATTTTGTTTGCATTAATTCTAGATGACAAACCCTCCCAAGCGCTTAGTACAGTGCTCTGCACAGAGTAAGTGCTCAATAAATACTATTAATGGAGATTTCCAGTGGTCCTAATGCTCTTATTCTTGTCTATTCAGGGCAGACAAAACTCAGAAGAATCAGAGTTGGAAATCTCTCTTCATTGATACTTATTCTGACCTGGGAAGATATATTCAACATTATGGTGCCCTTAAAAAAGCTTGGGACGATCTTGAAAGATACTTGGCACAGAGGTGCCCCCGGATGATTTTATCTCTGAAAGGTGATTGTGTTTTTTTTTGTATTTTGTTAATTGGGGGGAATTTTGAGTTATTTCAATAGAAGAACACTCAAGCCCTCCCCAAATGGAAGGACTCTGGAAGAAGGATAGAATGATATGATACAGGTCACATCCATTGGTGTCAACTTTTTCACGGTGACACTTTTCATTTTGACCTAATACTGGTAATTGTGGTATTTAAGTGCTTACTATGTGTCAAGCATTGTAATAATGCACTGTTGTAGATACAAGATAATCAGGTGGGGCACGGTTCCTGCCCCATGTGGGGCTCATAGTTGAAGTAGGAGGGAGAACAGGTATTAAATCTCCACAGATGAGGAAACTGAGGCATAGGGAAGTGAAGTGACTTGCCCAGAGTTATGTAGCAGGCAAATGACAGAGCCAAGATGAGAACTCAAGTCCTCTGACTCGCGGGACCGAGCTCTTTCCACTAGGCCATGGTGTTGTTCGGGGCAAAAGGGGGGCAAAGATTTTAATGGGGGATGAGGCAGGGGCTGGGTAGACTTGAAAGAGCCAACAGGACAGAAACCAGCATTTGGGGTTTGGAAACTGTCAATATAAAGAAATCAATTATGGATATGAAATAGACTGTCAGTTGAGAGACCTGGGCTGAGTGACGCTAGGAATCCAGGTTAAAAAGCTGAGGGGACAGTTATCCCCATGTGTTGGTACCTCTATCCATACTTGTAAGAACTGATTCCTGTAGTACACTGTACTTGTTAAAATGCAACTAAAATTATTGTGTTTATGAAGTATATACAGACCGACAGTATTTACTGCAACACAAAGTTCTTCATGAACACAATCCTCACATTATAGAACTGAGTATATTAAATATTTCTGATCTGAAATTTAATATGCTATTCTAAAAATCCATTCCAAGGTTTTAAGTGTATATATTGTTGTAGGTAGCATTTTCTGGGGGAAGAATGCAGTTAGCTTCTCAGACCAAAATATTGTTGACTTACAACTTGATAGATTACAGAAGGTGAACACTTTCTGTGTATTTGCATATACAGGCATCTCTGCTGAGCTTTGTGTGAAGCCTTGCTGTATTTTGTCATTCAAAGTTTGAGAACTCATCACTAGTACTGTTGCTGCAAAGAATCTCTCACACATCTTGAGTTATAGTTTAGTTTTGCAGTTAACTGGATTTTAATCATCCCCATCTTTTCCATTTGGATTTCCAAGCATTGGTACTTATTTGGAGCAAGTCTAGGGAACTTAAAGTAGAAAATAACCTAAACTGTTATATCATTATTTTTGGCTAATTTGGCTATTGAACTTTTAATGATCATACTCCAATTTTTTTGGGTTTCATAGCACTGTGGTGATTAGTCATAGCACTATACATGTTTTCTAATGTCTTTCATTTACTCATGCAAAATGTTGGCTTGGAAGCTTATTTGCTTTGTTATTTTTTATTACATAACATTTACTAGCCCAAATGCCATTTTTTTTTAAATTTTTACAAGAAAGCCATTCTTCTTTGACCATCTTGATTCTGATAGATATATCTTGTTGTCATAGACATTTTTAAGGAAAGGGGTGAATCAAGTATTCATAAATAACAAAAAAATAGGAATTAACTTTAAAAAAGACACACCTTTTTCTTTGAAGCAGATGTTTTGGTCCTGTTTTAACGTAAGTAATCATCAAAACTCTGAATTGACTTTTCTGGAGATGATGATTCTTATCAGTGATTACCAAGAATTGTGTCTGGTAGTTCATCTGTCTTTGTGCTGCTTCTTCTGGGTATCCTAATAAGTTTTATGCCTTTTCCTGCTCACTGATTCCCTTGATTTTTCCTTACTTTATATTTTACAATATTTTTGTCACTTTTTGCTGTCTCTTTGCCATTTAAATCCTTTGTTAGATGGTGTAAACAGTGAATGTGTTTTGCCAAGCAAGTAATCATGTTTTGTGGAGTGGTATTTCTCCGCATTTAATGGTCAGCCATAAAAATAATTTTTCAACTGGGAAAAGGCAGAATATCTGTATTTTTTTTTTACAAAGGATAACTACACAGTAGTCAAGATTAAGAGGAAAATAAATTTGTGATCATGTAATGCTATGTATTTGGCCTCTTAAAGTAAAGCTTGAATCAACATGCTGGTTATTGTAAATTGAATGTGGAATTAGGTATGAAAAGGGTATTGCTTAAGAACAGTGTATTATTCATACAAGTTTCTCTGAATTTCTTTCTGTCAGTTCTGAGGGCATGTGGAAGAAGCATATGTCTATATAGTTGTAAAAAAACACCTTTGAAATCTTACTTTAGAAATCCGCAGTAACTATCTGGTTTTTTAACTGTTTTAATGTTAAAGTATATCATTGAATAGACAGGGCATTGGGTATAAATTTATTTTGCAGTCAGTGTCTTTTCACATTTGTATATAAAGTGATGTGCTGATTATTCTGTATATCAAGCGCTTAGTACAGTGCTCTGCACACAGTAAGCACTCAATAAATACGATTGAATGAATGAATATTAGAATTTCAATTTTTAGTTTGTAAATTACTTGCATGTATATGTAACTCAGAATATGGTTATTTTCCAGGAGCATTTTGAGTAAAGGTAATGCTTCAGTTTTACAGAAAATGAAAAGGCATCACAGACTTTTCTAGCTTGATATTTGTGTATTCAAAGTGAATGTCAATTATGTGGTATTTTAATGACTTATGTGAAGGTACTGCTTTATATTTCTGTACAAGAATAAAAAAGAACAAGTGAAAGGCAACATAAAATTTCTTGTGAAGTTGTTTGCCTTGTAGAATTTAATCGTAAAAGTTTAATATTCCAGAGGGTTAATGTTTTTTATTTTCCATTTTTCCCTTATTCAAAAATAGGTTACATTATGAATGAGATTGATAAGTTTTAAGTCTAGGCAGTCAGTGGCAGGGAAATGAACTGATCGACATTTTTGTGATGTGCATGCCGACTTCAATCTACCATCCTTACTGCTCATCATTACAAGTAGTCTTAATATTTTTCTTTGCTCAGTTGTTCACTAAGGGGAAAAATAAGTTGGAGAGTGAAAATTTTCTAGCATTTCCTAAAATTTCTTGGTATAATGGACTAATGAATGTACTCTAGTGATCAGGTTGTCAGTTCTGCTACAATCAGTGCTTTCATCATGGTTTGGCTAGAACGCTATTGGGCCATTAAGGAATGTTTTTCTAACAGTGTGTATCTGTCCAGATGGTTTCAATGAAGTGGTTGTGCACATGTATGCAAGTGGAGTCAATGTGTGACTTCTGTGATGCTATTTGTTGCCAAATTGTACTTTCCAAGCGCTCAGTGCTCTGCACACAGTAAGGGCTCAATAAATACAATTGAATGAATGAATTTACAAAGGCAAATGATACTGTTTTACAAATAGGGTTCGTATGTTTTGAAAAGGAAGTTGGCCTAAGGAGATATTGATTAGTGTTTGGCATTTAATTATGGTTGCTAAAACGTGGGATGGTTGAGATGAAATTCCATCATTCATCAGCAGGGCCCCCTAGCAGATAGTGGTTGGTTGACTGTGTAACACAAGGGCCAGTGTAGAGTTGTGAGGGCCTCTGCTAAGTGATGCATGGACTGAAAATGTTGCATGGACTGAAAATGTTGCAACCATGAAACTTTTAATCCGGGGATTTAAGTGTGAATTGTAAATACAGCAGTCTTACTGTGGTGGCCCCTCAAGATGATTTATGCTCTTAAATTTATCATTATATCATACAGAAGGAAATTTAGATTGGGCTTGCTTGAGTTTATGATCTGAATAAAAAATTCCTCTTGAAACAGCGAGTCTGTTGCATTAATTTTTGAGTATTTTCCTTCCCTTGCTTTTCCCTCAAAATGCCACACTGGGTGATGTGAGGAAGAATTCTTGTTTGAAATCATAACATTTGGAAAGCCTATCCCTGGCTAAAGGGATTTAAATTGAATATAAGTAAAACTTTGATACACCTGTCCCTGCCCAGTTACCTCATGTGGTAAAACACAGCACTTAGTATTGGTAAGATTGTTTGCCTTTGGGAGAATCCTGAACAAAAATTTTTTAATACTATTTTAAGCGCTTACTATGTGCCAGGCACTGTACTAAGAGCTGGGATAGATACAAGCTAATCAGGTTGAACACAGTCCCTGTCCCACATGGGACTTTCAGCCTTAATCCCTATTTTCCATATGAGGTAACTGAGACACAGTGAAGTGGCTTGCCCGTGCTCCATCCATTATGTGAAATGCTATCCAAATGTTCCCAAGACATGGTACAACTGTTTGAGTTTTGGTAAGCAAATATGGGGCAATTTTCTCCGTATGCTTAGAATTAAAAATTCATCTACAGCAAACTTCTGCTGCAGTGCAGATTTCAGTTCTATTGCAGCACAAGTATCTCCTAAGAAATTATGATGGTATGAATAAGAACATAAAACTTGCTGGGAAGTGGAGAAAAGAGTAAGCTGGCTGAGAGGACAAGGTTTTGAAGAAAGCAGTCAATTCATATTTTAGCAGCATGATTTTTTTTTAAATCAATTGATATTTGAATGTTTTCTGTGTGCAGAACATTGTACTAAGTACTTAGGAGAGTACCATATAACAGAATTGGTAGACATATTCCCTGCCTTCAAGGAACTTACAGTCTAAAGAGGGAGACAGACATTAATATAAAGAAATAAATTACAGATATGAAATAAGCTGCAGATGTGGATAAAAAGGCCTAAATAAGATTCATCTGGGGTTTGGGAGGAAAATAATCATTTCAAACGTGTTCAGTGAACAAGAACATTGGAAAGAGCAATTCTGAAAGCACACTAGTGGTGATAAAGGAAAGCAAATTGGGTAAAGTTTCCAATATGACAGACATCAAGGAAAAAAATACCATTATTTCAAATTTAATATAGTAAACCCACAGTAAAACTGAAAAGCATTGATCTCTCCCAGTGAGACAGTAGTGAGAATCTGCAGATCAAATCATCACTGACTACTGGCTCAGGAACTTCAACAGCTAAAATTGGAGGTCAATTATGAGGAAGTCAGAAGCGAGCAGACCCATAAAAGACTATCCTTTTGGGCACAGAATAGCAACAGGGAAGTGAAATTTATGGTAGAAGTATTCAAAGGTGATCTTTTTTTTTCTTTTATATCATCTATATTTTCTAGCATGTATACCTCAACCTTCTCCTTGAATTATGGTAATGGTTTTGGGGATGATCTAGCTGAGCCGTTCGTAAGCTAAGGCAAATTGTGACAATAGATCCGAGCCCCCTGTTAGGGAGTCCTCACCACTCTCTGTTCTGTTGCTTGATTTAGGAAAATTTACCAGTAAGGAACCAGTGCCTGGATTCACTGGTTCCCAGGTTTGGTGTATGTGGTCTAAGAGGAGCATTCTGAAGAGCAGAACAACCCTAGCTCACCATCTACTGTGTTTCCTCCCCTCCTGTCCCCCCAGTCAGACCGAATCTGGAAACGATGCCCTCCTACCAACAGCTCAGCTATTTCAAAATATGGATTCCTAGGCAGAGCTGTGTTTATTTTAGAGAGGTGTGGGACCTGGGACACATGAATAGTCTACACAAATTCTGAGCCCCCTCTCCCCTTGTCTTGTCAGGGCTGGAGCAGCATGGGAAGGTGTATTGATGGGAGTCCATCTCCCCCCTCTAGACTGTAAGCTCTTTGTGATCAGGGATTGTACCTACCGACTCTGTTGTACTTTCCCAAGTATTTCATACAGAGCTGTGCACACTAAGTGCTCAGTAAATGCCACTGATAGATGGGAGTTTCATTTTGGGTGGCAGCCCCTCTTCCCCCAAGGGTGACCAGCGGATGGAAGAGGGCCAGGATCTTGCCGTGGCTTATGAACAGCAACTATGAAGGAAGGGTGAGGCATCACTCCAAATCTCTGTACTCTGGAAGTGGGTCTTTTCCCTTCCCCAGTGGCATACCGCCCAGGGCTCTCCACCTCATGGGGCAAAGGTTCCAGACCTGGCGATGCTAGAACAGAAGGGTGCTAGGGCCTCGTGCAGATGTCTTTACTGGATGTTGGTTGTACCCAGCAGCTTGGATAGCTGGCCTTAAATGGCACAAGCCACTTCTATGCCTCACGGCAGGGAGGAAAGGTCCAAAGCATGCTGAAAACAAAAGAGGGGAGATATATTTCCTGGTTTTGATCACAGTATTTTGGAAAATACAATTGTGTATTCATTCAGTCATTTAATGGTATTTATTGAGCACTCACTGTGAGAAGCACTGTGCTTAGCATTTGGGAGGGTACAATACAACAGAGTATACTGTGGCTAGTACTGTTTCTCATTCTCCTTCAAAGGATAAAATTAATATTAAACCTGTTTAAGATTACAGGGGTCAGGTTTCTTTTAAAAGGAATATCATAACCATTGACTTTGGTTACTTCAGTATTCTGTTTGCCCTTGCTGAAATTATCTTGCCAGGCAGTATTTTTTTCCTGGGAATTCTTTTGTGATCTCCTTTGTTCATTGTTTTCCTTTTCTCTCTTTCATTATCTCCCAAACTCCTTTCCCACACACCCTATTTCAACTTGAGTCCACTTTGAGTGAGTCTTAAAGTCTTAGATCATGTGAGAGTTTTTTGTTTTGTTTTTTTAGTAAGGGCTTTTGAAGAACATCCTCAACCTCCTCTCTTCCTTCTCCTCTTCTGGCACCCCCTCACCCTGGGTGGAATTTTTCGTGAATCTGATTTTTGTTAATGTTACCCTGATTTGTCAAGCTCAATCTATTGGGAAATAGTTACCAGGCTCTTGAGCAATAGCAATTTAGTAATTATCCAAACATTACTGCAGTCACTTATAAAGTTTTAGATTTAAGAGAATAGGATTTATTTCTCCATAAATTGTTCTGTAAAATAATCATTTTTGATGCATGCTACCTGATAACTGGAAGAAATTACCAATGAGTATTGGATTTTATTACCACAAAGTGTGATGGTGTTCACAGTCCAGTAAATGTCCCAGTATGATAGGCAGTTAACCCTACTAAAAAGATTTGCAAACTGAGATGTGAAATTACCTGTTTGAGACTGCAAAATGGCCAGCAAGAGTACACTGTTTCTTTGTAAATTTTGAATTTCCTCAAATCAAGGATAGGACTTGCCCATTTTGAGATTGTTTTGGAGGCTGTATGTGTGTCTCCTGCTTTGTTTGAAGTTTGTCCCAATTTAAAAATTAGTTTCTTCATGTGTTTGCAGATAGTGTTCAGGAAGAAGACCTAGATGCCGTGGAAGCTCAGATCGGTTGCCAGCTTCCTAATGATTATCGGTGTTCATTTCGAATTCATAATGGACAGAAGCTAGTGGTTCCTGGGTAAGATGCTCCTTTTTCTAAATGCTTTTCCCTGATGTCCTTTTCCATCTTGTCCTCTCCTTCATTCATCTGGCAAATATTGGGAATGAGGCTGAGCAAGGCATAGAACAACCATAAGTTCTGTTGACTTCCCTAAGGTAAGGGTGGGGAAGAGTCCTATTACATTCTACTGCAACAGGAGCCTCCCTATTACCTGGCAAATTCCCTTAGGATACACAGGCTAGGCTGTGTCAGAATCTCTCCACTCCTGAAAACTTGCTGCTGACAAGCCTGGATTAATTCCTTTAGGGAGTTATGGGAAAATTTAAAATGAGGCATGGTTTCAAACCTCTGCTGTTCACAATCAGTGAAGACTACATTCTGTGGCAAACTGGGGATGTTATATGGACTAGGCAGCTGAAAACATATTTCGATGTTCTTCTGTAGCTCTCTGCCCGAGTGAGGTACATGAAACTTAAGAAACTAGAAATCCATCTTTTCTCCCCATTTCTGGAAAACAGCTCAGATACGAACAGCATTTTGTCTATTTCCTAGTACCTCAGAAGAAGAGAACAACAAATGTTGCATCTTAAAATTTACTCAAAGGAACTTAGTATTCTATAGCTATCAGACCTACTCAATTTACATCCTGTTTGCTTATTTTTCCCCCTAAGTCCTAAACAAGTGACCTTTTTGAGAAATGTTGCTATCAGTGAAATCCTGATATTGGAAGCTTGGGTGTGGTGTGTTGCCCTAAGCAGCCGTTTGGCCAGCCTCCTTGCAAATGTGCCAAGATCATGTCTAGACATTTCCTTGGCTATATATATATATGTATATATATATATATATATATATATATATATATATATATATATATATACACACACACATATATGTGTATATATATATATATATATATATATATATATATATATATATATACACAGTGGCAGAGGGCCTCCTGCAGACTTTGTGATTTCATGTCAGTATAGAGTAAAAACTCTCTGGAAATACTTAAAATGTGGCCTTGAAGAACTACTATTGTAGCTCCCTCGTGTCCTGGATCTAAGCCTTTTTGTCAAAGATGTTGTTGGTATGTTTTATTTTTTGCACCTTGACAATGCTGTCTTGCCAAGCAAAGCATTACACAATAACAATTAAGTAGATGTCATTGATCAGCAAAAGGGCATATCCTTCCCCTGTTGAATGATGGGGTTTTTTTAGCTGTTTCAGCTCAAAGATTTGGAAACCTAGTCTGTAGTTCATTGATAAGCAAGGGATGCATTTGCTTCCTTGGACCTGTAGTGTCACTTTAGTTGTGGAAGGAAAGTAGTTTTTTTAATTAACTGTAGGGTTGGATAGTTGTGGAAGGATTTCCTTGTTGAGAATTCAGTGCTAGCTACTTACTAATCGATCAAAATCAATAGTATTTATTGAGTGCTTGGGAGAGTGCTTAGGATAAGTGTTAGAGGAGGAGACAGACATTAAAATAAATTTACAGATGTGTAGAAAAGTGCCATTTGTTGGTGGCCGCAGAAACTGGTGAATTCTGTGATCCAAGTGGGACAGCTGCCTCCATCTTCTGGGCCCTTCCCTTGAACTTTATCCATTCTCCCTTCTTTCCCTCTCCATCTTTAAGATCTATTGCAACCCCAAGTGGGAGACAGACTAGAAGTGGTGGGGAAAAGTGTTTCAAAGCAATGGGAGGCTTCAGAGGTCAGAATATGAGAAAGTTTGCAAATCATTGGAGAACGATATTTAACTTTCAATGTAGATTGGTTCCTTCTGGGTACCAGAGGTAGTAGGAAAATCACATGGCCAACAGTTCTGAAGAGAAAAACCCATCCCCTCCATTTTATTATTAGGAGAATTTTGGTTTGTCTAACAATGCTTTCTAGACATTCATTTCATAGAGGCCAAATGGGTAACTGGAGCCCTTTATGTCAAGCAATCTGTGGTTGCAAAGAGACACTTGCACTTGTGAACAGATTTTTATGCTGACTGAATACAATTGATGTAACTTTAATAAAAATTACTAGTATCAGCTTCCTTGTTAGCATCCTTGCCTCCAGCTTCTCCTCTTTCCAAATCTATAAATACTATCTGCTGCTTTATGGATTGCCTTCTTGAAGCAATACTCACCTCACTTCTCCCTGCTCCTCAAAGCCGTCCACTGGCTTTCCATTTCCATGTGCATTCAGCCTTTCCGTGAACTCTCTCCATCTTACGTATCAGCCCTCTTCACCTGCTACTCTCCTGCTCACGCTCTTCATTTCTCTCAAGCTAATCTTCTAGCCATACCTGGATCTGAACTCTTTTCCCTCCATCCCTCACTCACCATATTCCACTGCCCTGGGGCTTCCTCCCCCTACCTAATGCGACACGACACGTCACAACTCTCCCTGCCTTCAGAGTCTTCCCAAAATACCACTTTCTCCAACAAGCCTACCCAATTAACTCCCAACCCTCCAAGTGACATCAACTCATCAGCCACTTCTAGAACTTAATCATAGTTTTTTTGTTTTTTACCCTCCCTCAGCACTTATATGTAGGTATGTAATTGACTGTACCATTTTTTCTGATTACCCTGTTTGGGAAGATTGCTTTGTGTCTGTCCCTCCATTAAAGTGTCTGCTCTTTGTGGGCAATTTGTCTCACACTTCTGTTGTATTTTCCCCTGTGCTTAGGGGAAAATACAGTACATTGCACCCAGTCAATGTTCAATTAATACTTTTGTTATTACTAGTACTACCACTACACAATGTGCATAAAACCTCAATATGGAGAATTTTACTTTTTCTTTTGAAGATAAAGTTTAGGATAAGTGTTAATCTCTTAATGTCATATATCTATCTCTGTTCAAATCTGTTTATTAAAGGCAGCAAAGCAAAATATTTATCTCTAAAGTCAAAGAGGGGAACAATTTACTTATTCTTATTTCCAAGGCTAAACTGTTGTTAATGAACTATATGCATTTCTTTTCTTTGGATTCCAAGGTTGATGGGAAGTATGGCACTATCCAATCATTATCGTTCAGAAGATTTGTTGGACATTGACACGGCAGCTGGAGGTTTCCAACAGAGGCAAGGGCTAAAACAATGTCTTCCTTTAACTTTTTGCATACACACTGGTCTGAGTCAGTACATGGCCCTGGAAAGCGTGGAAGGACGAAATCAGTATGAGATTTTTTACCAGTGCCCAGTAAGTATACAACATGTACAATTTAAATATGTCTTCAGTCAAATTGAATTTCTGTATCCATGAATATTCATAGATTCATCTCCCTTGAAGACAGGTAACTTGTCATGGCTTAATGATGAGAGCCCAGACTTGGGAGTCAGAGGACGTGTGTTCTAATCCCGGCTCCGCCACTTGTCTGCTGTGTGACCTTGGGCAAGCCACTTAACTTCTCCATGCCTCATTTCGTCTGTGAAATGGGGATTAAGACTGTGAGCCCCACGTGGGACAACCTGGTTACCTTGTATCTACCCCAGCACATAGAACCGTGCTTGGCAAATAGTAAGCGTTTAAAAAATACCATTATTATTATTATTATTATTAATAGTAAATGGAATCTGTATACTATATCTAGAGGGCTTATTGCGTGGCAAAGCAAAATTAATTCTCCATGGTTTACCTGTAAGATAGCAGAGGAAATTCAGATGCAATCCCGTCAGTAATGCAATCCCATCAGTAATTGGGAACTTAATGTGCTCTGTTAATAATTCACAAAAGCTGTGTTTCATTGAAGCAAACTATTACCAGTTTGAGATGATTTCTGGATTCCAGGTGTATCTTAATGATGCCCAAAATATCTCAAACAATAACCGTTAACATTGAGGCTTTAGTACTCTTTTTTTTCTGTTGCAATTCACCATGAGTGCATTCAAGTGTTAAAATAAGCTGGGATAGACCGTAAGAATGTGTCCTTGTATAAGCCTACTGATTGGTCTAGGAAACTTCATGACTTCATCTCCCCCAAATGTAATTTTTGCCACTCTCATTTTGAAGACAGCCTACTTCCCTGAGCTCACTGTGGTCAGGGAACATGTCTACCAACTCTGTTATTTTGTACCCTTCCAAGCACTTAGTACACTACCCTGCACACGGTAAGCACTCAGTACGATACGATTGATGGACCCCTAAAGCAGCCGTGGGCTGTAGGGGGACAGGACTCGAGGAATGTAAAAAAAAAAACCAAAACCTCAAAAATTTGAAATGTAGGCTTGCTAGGTGTTCATCTTGATAAGGGAGTCCTCAGGACAGGCTCAGAGGTGGGAAGTGTCCAGATCTGGATTACCACTGAGGTTCACGGGGTCCTCACCTGGCCCCCAGAGTGTCAGTCGAGCACTTTGTGACTGTACCAGCATGGCTGCTGATTGAGACATTATGAAGCCAAAATGAACCATCTGAAGATGGCCCCAGCATGTGCACGGTGTTGGAGGAATTGGGGAGACATTGGGGTGGAGGGGTGGGGGTTAGGAGGGAGGGACAGATGGCAGTTGTGCATATGCATCTTTCCTTGTCACTTCTCCTCTGTTGCCGCACATATATGGCAGCCCTTTTAAATTTCTCAGCTCTGGTAAAGGAGAAGGTGACTGACAGAAGGTGGGTTTGAGGGCAATGACAGCCATAGAGACCACGCACTTTTAATTCAGCTCCAGCCCCCAGGCTCTGCTACCACCACCCCATATCAATCAACGGGCAGTCAATGAATGGTATTTATTGAGCACTTCTATGAGCGCTTGGAAGGGGACAAAACAACAGAACTAGTGGAAACATTCCCAGCCCGCAGGTTCCGGGGCCAGTCATCCGCCCCTCCCTCTTGACTGCCTGTCTGCATGAGTGGCTGTTCAAGGGGACCCAGCCCTGTAAATGTCTCAGCTCTGCCTCAGGGCAGGTGAGGGGATTAGCAGCCTGAGAGAGGAGCCTGTGTGTTCTGAACCCAGCACATGAGGTGTAACTGTGGGATTTCCTCTACCCGGCCCTCACACCCAGAGTCTCTCCCTTGAAGATCGGTTAGTGGAGGGTAGCGAGGTCTTGTACGGGTGGGGGATGGGGCAGGGGCTGGAAGAGTAGGCACAACAGTTTCCAGTTCAGGGTGGGCCCAAGTGAAGTGAGACACCCTGGCCTGGGGTATTTGGTGGTTACTAAAGCCATCTCCTCCCCCATATCACTCCATGCTAATAGGTGATCATTACCACTGACACTCCTCCTCCCCAGCTGTGTTTGCTCATCCTCAAACTTGATAGCTGGTTATCTTATTGAATCTTAATTGGAAGTCATTAGTACTCATTGACCTGCTCCCTCTTCCTCCTCCCTATCTCCTGCAGAAAGTTGAGGTTTGGGAATCCACAGAATAACCGGGGAGTGGTTAAGGTAAGGGAGTCTGGCTGGAGAGGTGTTGCCTTATGTGAAGACATCATTGTGTCACGCAGTTTATGATGTCCTCTGCTTCACATGTCACATGAGGGGCCAAGCAAGGCTGTCTAGTCTTCAATTGATCCAGCCCTGGCATAGTGGTGTGAGACATTGAAATCTTGGTCTTCCCTGCTCTGTAAATCAGTGTCAACCTTAGTTGGTGTTGGTCGTTCAGTAACGCCTTTTGGAGATTTGGGCGAAGATCAGATTTTTTGAAGAAAAATTATTTATAAAAATACACCAGCCATGTTCAAACGCAGTCAAAGAGAAAGTAGTGATTTACGGCAAAACATTGGGGTAAACATGACCAATTCATGGGTGGAATCGTAAAGTTTGTGGAACAGGAAAATTAATTGCTTATCCACTAAGTTTTTTATTATTGAATTTTATATAAACATTGTAGATCAAATTTAAATATTTGGTGTTTCAAATATTCAAACATGTGAGATCATTGAAAGATTAAAATTTATGAATGTATACAGAAAGCTTGCTAAATATTTATAATCATGAAACTTCCTGAAGAAGATAACTGAAATGCCCCAAAACATGAACATTCCCACAACTTTTATTCTTCTCATAATGGACTCCATTCTTAATAATTACAGGGCTCATGGTCCGTGAGTTCATAAATTTTTCCGGAGTTAACTGTCAGGAGGTAACTAGAATTCTCTATTTATAGAATTCTAGTTTTATTTATTTTTTTTTTACTGGAAAGGAGCCTGTGAGCCTCACCTTGAAAACAAGAGAACAGAGTGAAAATGTTGATTACTCTTGAAAAGATTAAAAACACTGTCATCAGCCTGGACCCAAAACAAGATCTAGCATATTGAAACTTCCTAATTGCTTTTGTGAAGAATAAATATTTATTAAAATTTGAAGCAGAAGTAATAAGAGCTCTAGAGCAAAGGCTGAATTTGAGCAAGGTTTCATTTTCATGTGTGCTGTTCCTTTGTTTTAACACATAAGGTTACTTAATTTTGGCCATTCTGAATATGCTTAATTGTGGTTCCATGGAGAGTTAGCAAGACAGATCTTTAGAAATGAGGTGAAATTGGTTTCTAGATAGACTGAAATATGAAAATATAAAGCACTGTCCCTATAATCTTACCTCTTTACAGGTACTTTGTTTTCAGTTGAATACTCAAATGTTCCCCCCCCCACCCCACCACATTAATGCACTTTTTTCTTATCTAGGACCAGATGGCTCGAAATCCATCTGCTATTGACATGTTTATTACAGGTAGGAGAGACTCATTTATTTTCTCCCCTGGGTTAAAAAAAATGTTACCTATTAACCAACATGGGCTGTGATTTTATTTTTGACCCAAGTGTTTTTCAATCCAGTCAAGGTACAGAGGTCTGCATTCAGACTCTCTGTGGGAAATCTCGTTTGTTTGGTTTGATTTTTGTTTGTTTGGAAAGTGAGCATGTTCTGTAAATTGCTCTATTGTTCATGAATTTATACAATCTTATATGGAAAGACAAGAAATGGAACATGGGGGTAATTGTTATATATTGATGCCAGTCCATTTCCCTATGTTTTCCACCCGCTGTATTCAAGTCATTGTTATATCACAGATTATCTGTTTTGGGGTTAATACTGCTCTGGCAAGAAGTGTAGGACATTCACCTGGCAATATCAACCCCAAACTGGGTAGTTCATAAACACCATTGACACACCCAGTTTTTCTTGGCCTTGAAAGAGGAATTTCTAGTGAGTAGCTCTTGAACCTCTTCAACTCCTATGGTAGTATTGTTGTACTGTTGGTCCATTATTCCTCCCATTCAGCAAGTGCTCATAAAAGCTTTCTGCCTCTCCAGGCTGCTTTTTAAATGCATTGTTAGCATGTTACCATTTTCACAAAACAGAAAGAGAAATAAGCGAAAAGTTCTAATTTCGTGCCTATGTCGCTCTCCTGATTTGACATAAACTCTTAAGAAAGCGGTACATCTCAGACTCTTCCCTTTTGACCCCTTTCAATGGCTTTGTAATTAAATGGATTTGAATTTTCTCCTAAGTATGTAGATGTGTAAGCATTTTTGTGGAGAAAGAAAGCTCTTCTAGGGCCAATAGTCAGGGTTGTCCTGCTTAACGACCTCTTGGAAAAGAGAGACCGTAGTGTTCAGGTGCTAGACTTTTAGAGATCCTAGAAATATGTGGAATAATAGCTACCCCTCTCATGGGGTGTATTTAATTCTGCCCATCAATATGAACAGATACAGGAGCTCTTCAAGGACAGGGATCATATCTCTTATTTCCATTGATTGCTCCCAAGTAATTAGTATCCTTTTGGGCACCCAGTAGATACTAAATAAATGTGTCGGTGGTAAGGAGGATATCCTTATTTTGATTATTAGAACCACCCAGAAGTTTCCAACCTAAATGTTTCAGTGAAAATCTCTTCCAAGGAAAAAGAAGGCTGGCATTGGGAGTGAAAATTAACTCAGAAAGGGAGTGCTGGGAATGGCTTCATAAAAACTTCTTTCAGGTTTGATGGTGCATGTTTAAAGTAGTTAAAAATAAAATGATATGTGTGTAGCCTTATCTGCTTTTGAAAAACCCTTCTTTGTTCCTTTTTCTTTTGGACTACAGGTGCTTCCTATTCTGAATGGTTTACCTCTTATGTCCACAATGTTGTAACAGGTGGTTATCCTATCATAAGAGACCAGATTTTCAGGTATCAAGACTTTTAACCAAAAGGATGAAATTATCAAAAAACTTCTAATTCAAATATTAATTATAGCTGCTGCTAGAATCACTTCTTTCTGCTCTGCATAGAAAAATATACACCCACCTAAGAAACTAGTACTTTTAATATTCAAGTTATAGTTACCATAGGATACCAATGTGGTCTGAGTGAGAATACTCACGGCATAAATAGTAAATATGTTATTCTGCCAGGTACTCTACTAAGCGCTGGGGTGGATTCAAGCACATCGGGTTGGATACAGTCCCTGACCCACGTGGGGCTCACAGTCTCATGAGTAGCAAGCCAATAGTTCGATGTGGAACAAAGGGAAAGCAGTGTTATTTTTTTGTGTCTCAAAACATGATACTACTTGCTACTAATTTCACAATCCTGTTCTGAAAATATAAGTATTATTGACATTACTTCCCAGTAGGGTGGGAAAATAAAATGTTAGGCTTTGTATTATGTTCTGACCCAATCAATAATCTATTCCATTTAGCAACAAACTGTTTTTACAGCCAGTGTCGGTTGAGTTTGATATGTTCTTTTTTTCCCTTTTTTAAATTTGTTTGTGCCCAGCCTCCAGATAGGTTCAGGTGGTCTGATTTCAGAATTATAGCAATAAATGCTGCACTCCTGAAAGCAAGCATATGCTGAACTGTGGAAGCTGGCAAGCCCTCTCCAGTTACAAAAAAAATCACTGGATATTTCCCATTTTTCTGAAAAACATGCAACCCAGAGTATTCCTAGACCTCACATTACCCAAATCTTTGAATACAAGAATCTATGAATAGTTGTAGGACCTGAGGCAAAACTCCACCCTTGAATCCAGCCTCTTTAGTAGCTCCATGAAAAGGAGTGAAGGGGAAAGTAGGAAAGAAAGGGTTTACTTCCCTCCAGTGTTCCTGGGGCTCAGTCTAAAAATAATAATAGTAATAATAATAATAATGGCATTTATTAAGTGCTTACTATGTGCAAAGCACTGTTCTAAGTGCTGGGGAGGTTACAAGGTGATCAGATTGTCCCACAGGGGGCTCACAGTCTTCATCTCCATTTTACAGATGAGGTAACTGAGGCACAGAGAAGTTAAGTGACTTGCCCAAAGTCACACAGCTGACAATTCGTGGAGCCGGGATTTGAACCCATAAACTCTGACTCCAAAGCCCGGGCTCTTTCCACTGAGCCATGCTGCTTCCCCTAAGAAGTGCCCTTCAATTGATGGGTATGCCCTGATCCCAAATAAAGAAGCCAACTATTTTAGATTCAGATCTTGGGAACTTATTCTGTATAGATCTGGAGGTGAGATGTAGGGATTCAGGGTTCTGAAATAGGTTCTCAAAGGTATGTGTCCAGTGCAACTTCATAGTTTATCCTTTGATTTGAATCACTAATATTCATTATATATTTCCCAGGATAATATATAAAAAAAACCTTCGTAAAGGATTAGAGATGAAAGCCATCCTATGACTTCCATTTATTAGCCTTCTTTTACTGTGAGCTTAAAATAATATTTAAGTCAGAGCGATTGGCATTTCTTTAATCTTAAATCTGGCCCTTTTTTTCCTGTGAGCTTGAAATAATATTTAAATCAGAGTAATTCGCATTTCTTTGCCCTTAAATCTGTAAAACTTGGATTAATTGTTTCAGAGAAAAAACTCTTTCTTTTCCTGTTGCACAGGTATGTTCATGATAAAGAATGTGTATCAACCACTGGAGATATTACTGTTTCTGTTTCTACGTCATTTCTACCAGAGCTTAGTTCAGTACACCCACCTCACTATTTCTTCACTTATAGAATCAGGTGAGAACGACAAGTGGCATTAACTGTTCCAAACATACAGGTTGGAGTCATGTGGCTTTACTTAATTTTCATTTGTCCCGTGAGCCATATGAAAATCCAATACAATTTAAGAAATAACACCTTGCTGCAATTCGGGATCAGGTACTTATGATTTTAGCCAAAGCACTCTTTGTTTACTTTCACCTGGCTTTTAAGATGTTCATTAAAATTAAAGATACCTTAATATACTCTGTAAAATGGTAATGTTGTACATTTTACTAGCCGTTAAATTGAGGACGCAATTGATCATTCAGATCAGTGTAAGTGAATACTTGTTAGGCCCAGTAGCTGCTGGTGTGGAACTTTCAGAGTCAGGTAATTGCTGGAATCAGACGTTTCATATCTTGCTAGTGTATTGAAGCACAGGAGGATTATGGGATTTGGGATTTGTTGTCCTTTGCAGTAGTCTAGTATCAAGACTTCCATTCAAATGACTTCATTAGAAGTCATGACTACCCATATTAGAGGTACAATCCGGATACACATAGAGGTTCTGGATTTAATTTTAAATTTGCTCAAAAATCTTTTGCATGTTCCAAGTGTGGCAGCAATTTCTTAAGGTAAAAATAACATAAAATTTTACTTTTTTCCCCTCCCACTTTCACTAGAATTGAAATGTCAAAGGATGCACTTCCTGAGAAGGCTTGCCAGTTAGACAGTCGATATTGGAGAATAACAAATGCTAAAGGTGATGTAGAAGAAGTTCAAGGGCCTGGAGTGGTTGGTATGTAACCAAAAATTTGGAATTCTTCATCAGCAGTTTTTTTTTAACTTTCTGGCAAATGATAATAATTATGGTACTTATTAAGCACTTAGTATGTGCCATGCACTCTTCTAAGCACTGGGGTAGATAGGAGTTAATCAGTTTGGACACAGTCTCTGTCCCACATAGGACTTACACTTTTAATCTCCATTTCACAGATGAGTTAACTGAGGCCCAGAGAAGTGAAGTCACTTGCCCAAGGTCACACAGCAGACAAGTGACAGAGCCAGGATTAGAACCCCGCTCCCTCTGTATAATGTATAATGGAAGGATACTTTTTGGCTATGATTTGACCATAAGGGGTGAAGACAGACAGACAATAATGTAGATAGGCCCTGAAATAGGATGTTTCCAGGTATTTGGAGCCCTACCAATTTTTTTTTGTTGTTGTTGTTGTTGACTCCCTCATCTAAAATGTTTTATAGTTGAACTAGGTGAAGTTAATTCAATGTGGCATTTATTGAGCTCTTATACTGTGTGCAGAACTCAATAAATGCCACTGATTGAATGATTGATTGAACTTCATTTAGTGTGCAGAACATTGCACTAAATGCTTGAGGGAGTACAATACAATAGAGTAGGAAGACCCAATCCCTACCCACTATGAACTTAAAGACTAGCTGGGGAGACAGACATTAAAAGAAGTTACAAATTGATATGTACATAAATGCTCTGCCTCCCCTGCCCTGGGGAGGGTGGTGGGGAGCCTGTGAAAATCAAAGTGCAAATTCAAGTGCATAGCTGAAGCAGAAGGGAGGGTGAATAGGGGAAATTCATTGTTATAGTACTTTCTTCTTAGAAGTATAACTAACTCCTAATTAGTCAAGGTTATCCTGACCTCTGTCACTTCTTTTTTCCTCCAAGGGCATTTCACTGCTCACCAGAGTGTGGGGAAAGGGCGTACCAAACACTAACCAAAGTTAGTGATACTAGCAATTCTGGTGAGAGGGTGTGATTAGGGAAAAGCCAGTGTGGATGGATTCGATTGTGGATATCAATTGGTCATTGTCCTGGATAATCAAAAGCCAAATCTCACTCTGTGGTCAGAAGTGACTCTTATTTGGGGACTTATCCAAAAACTAGTTGTATTTGAAGATCTCCCAGTTCATGAAGACCCATTTAATAATGCTGAAGCTGGAGCCCTGAACTAAGTTTGTGTATCTCCTCTGATTCTGGGGTTATGTTCCTGCTGAAAATTCATGCTATATTGTACTTGGCACCACAAATGTGTGCAAGCATTTTTTCCAACATCACATTGCATTTTACCCAGTTAAGACCATTTTGGACAAATGTCCCCTAGTTCCATAACAGCGTTCTAGCCAAAATGCATGATAAAAACATACATGTTGGGAGGGCCGAGTGAACTTTTCATCTCATGAACATACAAAAATAAAAAATGTGAAATGAAAAGTCTCTTGAATTATTGCTGTAATCAGATTCACACTCTGTGGATTTTACATTTATCTTGTTCTTATCTGTTGATAGATTTTGGGACTAGGATTTTGAACAAACTGGAATTTCTTCATCCTGTGCTGAATTTACAAACGGCTGCTGCCCTCAGGGATCACACCCACTCTTCCCTTCCCCACATGCCCCAGTTGCTAAAAAAAACTTCTTTTAATGCCTTTTACACCATGGCATGAATCACAATTAAGTCACTTAAGAACGTACCAACATATTTTGGTAATGTTAGTTTAAATCACTCCTTTTTCTATTTTGACTAGTGATTTTAAACATACTCCCCTTCTTCCATGACATTGGAGGCTTCATTCCCAAAGCGATTGAAAGAGTGTTCTTTATTTTAGTTTTTATTTGCATCAAACCTGGAGTTAAACCCTTATGTGTTGCTTTTGTGATCGCAGGAGAGTTTCCGATAATCAGCCCAGGTAGAGTGTATGAATATACCAGCTGTACCACCTTTTCCACTACTTCAGGGTATATGGAAGGACATTATACTTTCCATTTTCTCTACTACAAGGACAAGATCTTTAATGTCACCATTCCCAGATTCCATATGGTATGTCCAACATTCAAAGTGTCTACAACCCGCATGGTAAGTTTTATCTCTGGTTGTTTTTAGAAAATCTTTGGGCAATGAGTTTCCATAGATAGATTCATTCATTCAATCGTATTTATTGAGCTCTTACCATGTGCAGAGCACTGTACTAAGCGCTTGGGAAGTACAAGTCGGCAACATATAGAGACGGTCCCTACCCAACAACGGGCTCACAGTCTAGAAGGGGGAGACAGACAACAAAACAAAACGTAGACAGGTGTCAAAATGGTCAGAAGAAATAGAATTATAGCTATATGCACATCATTAACAAAATACATAGAAAAGTAAATATGTACAAATAAAATAGAGTAATAAATCTGTACAACTATACAAGATAGATCTGCAGTGTATTTCTGCTTCAGGGACAGTTCTTCATCATGACTAACTACATTTGACAATTGTTCATTAAAACATTTATTTTTAAACAGACTGTGAGCCCCAGGTGGGACAGGAACAGTGTCCCACCTGATAATTTTATATCTACTCCAGCACTTACTATGTGTCAAGCACTGTTCTAAGTGCTTAACAAATACCAGTAAGAAAAAAAAAAGGTGGTGCCTGTGGAAGGTCCTTTAATGTGAGATTGGCCCAGTGCGTAGAGCTGTATTTCTTAATAACAGTGACTAAAAGCTACCAGTAGATGTCAGGCATGCTTAAAGCTAAATGCTTTTCACAACAACAGTGTTTAAAAAAAAATACCAACTTTCATAGTTGAAGACAATTATCTAAAGGAATTTGTATTAATAGGGATTAGTCCATTTATCAGAATTGCAGAATATTTTCTTATAAGAGGTTTCAATTAAGGGAACCCTAGTCCCTTAAATGTTTGGAAGTGGGAGTAGGATTCCAAGGCAAGTCGAGTCTTGAATATTTGGAGTCACAAAATGAGAGTTGGGAAGTCAAGCGACTAGGTATTAAATTTGAAATTGAGGGGCAAGAATAGTGATATGGTTCAGCCAGTAAGTGTAAATTTTCACCAGAAAAATCCAGCCAAGAGGCCAATGGAAAGCCTAGGATCAAAGAGAACAGTTTTCCAAAGGTAGACTGTTAGAAAATCTGATTCTTTGAGGAGAAATGGGAAAGAAATGCTATGAAATGAAGAATTTTTCGTTTACTCTCTGGGGTGATCTTGGAGCATTAGGAAAGGAAGTTTGTTGGGACAATCTCAGAAGGCGTCATTAGCTGGAATAGCAAGAGGTAAGTGAGCTTCCTGTCCCATATTTCAGTATCACCTAAAAGAGGCTTGTGCAAGACCGATGTCTTCCCAATAGCTTCTTTCCTCCTATGTTTCTACCAGTGCACATTTACAGGGTCAGACCTTTACCTCCCAATGGTCTTTTCGAGGACCTAGTAAAACCCCAGGTAACATTTGTTTTGTAAATGTTTGCTTTCCTGGTTAAACTAATGTTAATCTTCCCACTGTCATGTGGCTTCTGGCATGTAATAATATTATATTTGTGGTATTTGTTAAGCACTTATTATGTGCTGAGCGCTGTACTAAATTGCTGGAGTATAAACAAGATGATCGGGGTCTACATGGAGCTCACAGTCTAACTAGTTACAGTCACCTACTGGCCCCCAGGCCCAACCTTCAACTTTTTAAACCATTTTGATCCCTTTCTCACATTCCTTCTCTCTCCATCTCTATATTGATCCTTGGGGATTTCCATATCCATGTGGACGTTGCTGACAACCCTTCCCCCACATGCTTTCTGTCATTTCTCATATCCACTGACCTCCTGCTCCACCCCACCTTACTCACTCACTAACTTGGACACATACTCAATCTCACTATCTCTAGTCACTGTTCACTCACCAACTCTGACTACAAATGTCCTCACCTGCCTTCTCTCCTACAAATCCCCTCCCTGCAAATCTGTCCTGTTCCCTACAGAGACCGCCAGTCTTTTAACCCCGTCCAATTTTCTCAAGTCATCATACCGCATTTAGTCTCCCTATGCAAAGTACCTTTCTTGATGACCAAATTGATACCTTCAATACCACCGTCTCTACTAAACTCAACCCACTCATTTCCCTATCCCTTTGCTGATCTTTTACCACTAGCCCACAACTCTGGACCACCTCCACAGGCTGCTTCCTTTGTTGGGGAACATGAGCTGCAGAGCACTTCCGGCGGAAATCCAGATATCAGGGTGAACTCATCTGCCTCAAGTTCATCTTTACTTCCTTTAACTCTGCCATCTCCTCAGCCCAATACCATTATTTCTCCATCCTTATTGACTCCCGTGCCCAGTGTCTTTGCCGGTTGTTTTAGATATTTTAACTCGCTCCTCAAACTCCCTACTCTGCAGCTTCCCCATCTCTTTCCCCTAATGACCTGGTTACATAATGTATTGAGAAAAGTGACACCACCAGCTATGATCTCCCTAAAATCTCCCCTGCTCCTTTCTAGGTCTTCCCTCCTCCTGCCCCTTCTTTCTCCCAACTCTCCCATCTTTCCCAGAAGTGTCTCAAGAGGAGATCTTCTGTATCATCTCAAAATCCACGCCCTCCACCTGCACCTCTGACCCCATCCCTTCACACCTTATCAAAGTGCTTCACTTCTTCCTTCCCTGACCACCATTTTCAACTGTTTACTCTCTAATGGTTTTTTTCCCCACTGCTTTCAAACATTCTTAATCTCCCCTATCCTAAAAAAAAACCCCTCCCTTGCCCCATCTTTCTCCTGCTATTCCTCTCCAAACTCCTTGAGTGAGTTGTCTGAACCCCAAATCTCCACTTTCTCTCCTTGAACCCTTCCAGTCTGGTTTCCACCCCCTTCACTTCCCAAAAACTGACTTCTCAAAGGTCACCAAGTATCTCCTTCTTGTCAAATCCAACAGCTTCTACTTCATCCTAACCCTCCTTGACCTCTCAGTTGCCTTTAATAGTCAACCACCACTTTCTCCTGGAAACATTTATCAACCTTCACTGATGCTATCCTCTACTGGTTCTTTTCCTACCTCTCTGGCTGCTCATTCTCACTCTCTTTTGCAGGCTCCTCCTCTACCTTCCAACCCCTAACAGTGGGGGTCCCTCAAGGCTCAGTACTGGATCCCTTTCTATTTTTCATCTGCACCCACTCGCTTGAAGTACTCATTCTCTCCATGGCTTCAACTACCACCTTTATGCAGATGATACCCAAATCTACATCTCCAGTCGTGATCACTCTGCTTCTCTGCTTTCTTGCATTTCCTCTTGCTTTCAGGTCATTTCAACTTGGATGTCCCTCCAACACCTGAAAACTAACATCCAAAACAGACTCAGACTTTCCCATCACTGTAGACAGCACCTCCATCTCCCTGTCTCACAAGCCTGTAACCATAGAATTATCTTCAACACATCTCTCTTTCAACCCACATATTCAGTCTGTCACCAAATCCTATCGGTTCAACTGTCACAACAGTACTAAAGTCTATCCTTTCGTTTCCATCCAAACTGCTGCCATGTTAAACCAAACACTTACCCCTTCTAGACTGTGAGCCCGTTGTTGGGTAGGGACCGTCTCTATATGTTGCCAACTTGTACTTCCCAAGTGCTTAGTACAGTGCTCTGCACACAGTAAGCACTCAGTAAATACGATTGATTGAATGAATGAATGAATGAATGAATTATCCAACCCACCTTGATTACTGCATCAGTCTCCATATTGACCTTTCTGCCTCCTGTCTTTCCCCACTCCAGTCCATACGTCAGTCTGCTGCCCAGATCATTTTTATACAAAACCATGCAGTCCATATTTTCCCCACTTCTCATGAACCTCCGGGGATTGCCCATTTACCTGCACATTAATCAGAAACTCCCTATTGTAGCATTTATCAATAGTAATAACAGTATTTGCTAAGCACTTAATTATGTGCCAGGCACTGTACTAAGCACTGGGATGGATGCAAGCAAATTGGGTTGGACACAGTCCCTGTCCCATGTGGGGCTCATAGTCTCAATCTCCATTTTGCAGATGAGGCAGCTGAGGCCCAGAGAAGTGAAGTGACTTGCCCAAGGTCACATAGCAGACAAGTGGCAGAGCCGGGTTTAGAACCCATGACTTTCTGACTCCCAGGCCCGTGCTCTATCTAGTAGGCCATGTTGTTTCTCTTTAAGCACTCAATCTCCTTTCCCCCTGCTACCTTTCCTCCTTGATTTCCTACTACAACCCAGCACCTGTATATATGTATATGTATATATATACCTCTCAGAAGGTATATATGTTTGTACATATTTTTTTACTCTATTTATTTAATTTATTTCTACATATCTATTCTATTTTATTTTGTTAGTATGGTTTTGTTCTCTGTCTCCCCCTTTTAGACTGTGAGCCCACTGTTGGGTAGGGACTGTCTCTATATGTTGCCAATTTGTACTTCCCAAGCGCTTAGTACAGTGCTCTGCACATAGTAAGCGCTCAATAAATACGATTGATGATGATGATATTAATGTCTGAAAGCTCGCTATAGGCAGGGAACATAAAAATAATAACAGTAATGGTATTTGTTAAGTGCTTGCTGTGTGCCACACACTGTTCTAAGTGCTGGGGTAGATACAAGATAATCAGGTTCGACACAGTCCCTGTCCCATATAGGGCTCACAGTCTTAATAACATGTTTACCAACTTTGTTATATCATACTTTTCTAAGTGCTTAGTACAGTGTTCTGGAAACAGCACTCCATAAATACGATTGATTGATAGGAGGGACACCAGGTTTTGAATCCCCGTTCTGCGGATGAGGGCTCTGAGGCACAGACAAGTTGTGGAGCCGGGATTAGAGCTCAGATCCTCTGTCTCCCAGGCACATGCTCTTCCCACTAAGCCAAGCTGCTTCTTAAGGGTCAAACTGCATGACTGTGCTTAGTTTCTTTCAGAATGGGGAACAACTGACTGTCCCTTCTGTATAATAATAATAATAATTATGGTATTTGTTAAGCGCTTGCTATGTGCCAAGCACTGTTCTAAACCCTGGAGTGGATACAAGGTAATCAAGTTGTCCCATGTGGGGCTCACAGTCTTAATCCCCATTTTAAAGATGAGGTAACTGAGGCACGGAGAAGTTAAGTGGCTTTCCCAAAGTCACACAACAGACAAGTGGTGGGGCTGGGATTAGAGCCCATGTCCTCTGACTCCCAAGCCCGTGCTCTTTCCACTGAGCCATGCTGCTTCTCTAATTATGGAACTTAAGCGCTTACTATATGCCAAGCACTGTTCTAAGCGCTGGGGTAGATACAAGGTGATCAGGTTGTCCCACGTGGGGCTCACAAACTCAGTTCCCATTTTACAGATGAGGTAACTGAAGCACAGAGAAGTGAAGTGACTTGCCCAAGGTCACACAGCAGACAAGTGACAGAGCTGGGATTAGAACCCATGATCTCTGGCTCCCAAGCCCATGCTCTTGGCACTACTTACCTCCATGCTCCCTGGTTCCCCTTCCTCAGTTCTTGTTCTAAATTCTTTCCTATCTGGGCTGTATGCTATCTCTGGTTCCTGTGCCTCTTGTCCTTTAACTGTCTTCTGCTTCTGGTGCTTCCTTTGCCAGGAGCATCCATAGGCAGGAAAGGACTCAAAGCAGCCCACCTGGTGTGGGAGTCAAAGGGGAGTTGAAAAAGCAATTGTGCCTTAATCCTTCTCTCTCTTTTTTCCCCTCAACTCCTTCCTGCCTCCCTGCATTGAACATAGGTAGGTATTACCTACCAATGGGATTCTGGGCAGCCATAGGCCCTCTACACTAAAGGGGCTCTCCCAGTTCCCCTGCCCTCACCCACCTCTCCTGGAGAGCAAGTGCTGCCATCCTTTGGGACAGCCAGGGGAGGAGTGGGAGAACTGATGACTCAAGTCACTCTACTGCCTCTGCCCTCCCCCAACTGCCCAGCTTGACATATGAGCCATTAGGGATGGAGGAGCCAGGCATTTGACTCCTGTGTTCCTCCTTTCCCTGGGTTACCTTCTGGTGATCTCTTTACCTCTGTGTATCCCCATTTCTGCTTTCTTCTGTCCCCTACCCAGGCTGTCTTCAGCATATTCATCTCGACTTCTCTGACAGCAAGTCAGAGCTCTGACAGCAAGTGCTCGCTCTGACCTATCTGAAATGTACAGCCTGCTATTTTGCCTGGAGGCAGACTTCAAAAAAAATCTCCCCCTTGGTTGTTTAGGATGTTCTCTTTCATCCTTTTCAGACATTAAACAGTCTCTTTATGAGGCAGTAATTGGATGCCTCTTATGTACTTTTAAATAGACAAAATTCAGCCTAATGGAAAGAAGCACATACCTGGGAACAGGGGACATGGGTTTTGATACTGGTTCCACCACTTGCCTGCTGCCTGACCACTGTGCCACAGTTACCTCACCTATAAAATAGGGATTAAGTACCTATTTTCCTTCCCCCATAGATGGTGAGCCCCATCAATCAATGGTATTTATTGAGTACTTACTGTGTGCAGAGCACTGTACTAAGCGCTTGGGAGAGTACAATATGACAGAGTTAATGAACATGGTTCCTGCCGACAAGGAGTTTATAGTCTGGTGGGGTTGGGGAGGAGACAGACATTAATATAAATAAATTACAGATGGTAACATACGGGATGTAGGGCTGAGGGAGCAGTGATTTATCAAAGGCTTCAGGGTACAGATCCATGTGCACAGGTAACACAGAAATGAGAGAGAATAGGGAACAAGGGGGCTTAATCTGGAAAAACCTCTTGAAGGAGATATGATTTTTAAAGGTTTTGAAGGTAGAGTGGTGATTTGTCACATATGGAGCGGGAGGGAGTTCCAGGTTAGAGGAAATATGTGGGCTAGGGGTTGGTGGTGAGATAAATGAGACTGAAGTACAGTGAGAAAGTTGGTGTTAGAGGCATGAAGTATGCAGACTGGGCTGTAGTAGGAAATTAGTGAGGTAAGGTAGGAGGAGGCGAGCTGATTGAGTTCTCTTTGTTTTATGTTTGCTTCCCAAAATCTGAGTTTAGACTTGGTGGTGCAGTTTGAATTTTGGTCTCTGTTCTCTTGGACCTTTACATTTATTCACTTTTTGACTTATCCACCCACCTCCAAGTGCTCTATAAATTATTCCCTCTCCAAAAGTTCCCTGGTTAAAGTTTTCCTCACCCTTGAACTTAATATAGAGGAGACAGATTCTTTGCCCTCTGAAACTCCTAACTTTCAGAATGCAATACACCTCAAATTTTCATGTATCTATGGTCAGAGAGTTGGAAACATCACACAGTATGAATTGAGTGCTTCCTGTGTGAAGAGCACTGGGCTAATTGTTTAGGGGATGTAAAGGAAAAGTTTAAGATGCCCTTGAGAAATTTACAATTTAATAGGGAGACATGGAGACCTTGTTAAATTGATATGACTACAATAGTTTAAAAAAGCATAAGAACAGATGTAAATAAGCACCAAAAGATACATCAATAATAAGTAACAAGTAAACAGGTCATTGGATAGGAGTGATGAGGTGGTTGATGAAAGGCAATAAAGATATAATTGCATTTTGTGTGTATGTGTCTGTAAGCAACTCTAAAAGTGATTGGGTTTATCAGGTTTGTGGGGCCAAAGTATTTTAAGGTCACAAATCAATAAGAGATTTGTGGCATACATTGCAATTACAATTTAAAAACAAACTGGTTGTTTCAAATGTGGTTTCCAGCTTTAAAAAAACCACAACAAAACTTGAGCTTTTCCATGTGAAGACAGAAAGGCTCATTTCTCTTAAAAAAAAATATTGCCTAATTTTGCCTGGCTGTGGCTGTATAGTTCTGACAACCTAAAATGTTGTTGTTATTAAAACAGGCCCTCTACATCTAAGTTCTTAAGTCAACATTTTCCCCACCAGCCATTTTTCATTATTTCAGTAAAAATTACTCTCCATGAGATACTCTTCTGGGTTTGAAAAATTGCTGGTCCCAAGATCCTTGACTATCCCTGGAGTAGAGATTCTCAAACTAAGGCAGTAGTGAGGCATTTTACAAGTGTTTGAGCCACCTCGTTATGGAAATGACCAAGTGGAAAATGCTATGAAATAAAATCATTTTTTTAAAGTGATTATATTTTGTTTCAAGGAAACAAATCACAATGAATATGCAGTGATGGAAGAGGATGAAGATTTCACAGATAACGATGAGTATGAAGATAGGCGGAGAGTCTTAGATATCCCTGCCCCGACTGGCCGCTGCCCACGACATACCTGAGCAAACTTTACAGCTGTTTGTGAAGCATGGGAAAGAGCTGACTTATTAACTAGATTACAGAATAATTTGCAGACATGAACTATGGGTTACAAAGCAAAACAACTAGCCCCAAACAGGCTGCAGTTCTCATTTCTTTAAGACTGTAATTTTTAAAGATTGCTTTTAGTTGGCTGATCTTATTTTTTGCAGGACAGAGGAAGAAAGCTTTTGTTTTCTTTTTCAGTCTTCCTTTCTCCTCCAACTTAAGTGGGAAATGGCTCTTTAAGGAGCTGCTGATACTGTTACCTTACATTTAGAAGAATTTCTTGTTTTTTTAATATCACAGAATGGTGTGGGGATTGATTTTAGCCAAGCATTTAAAATGTACTAGCAATAGCTATAAAAAGAGACAAGGGAAAAATAATAACAATCATTCTCTAATTGTGGAATATTTTATTTCAGTTGTGAATCATTTGTAAATGCCTGAACATTGTACTTAGAGCCATTTAGGGATTCCTCAATATTTTGTTTTATTAAAATAAAAACAAAAATAAAATAAAACAGGCAGAGCCTTGTGACTGGTTCACAGAGACAATCTGCCCTTGAAATTGCTGTACCTTTTAACATCGTCATCACAGATAAAGAATAGTGGAATGTAGTGTTAAAGAGTTGAGTACTAGCAAAAGCAGTCTTCACAATGAAAATATAAATTTGTAAATAATATTTCAGATATTTTATCCTATATGCACTGTTTATTGTTTAACTTTGTGAGAAGTGACAGAAACCTTATGTTAAGATTGTCTGTTTTCCCAATACTGACCTGTTTGGGTTTTTTTGTAATTCTATCTAATTCACAATTTCAGGGTGAAATTAACCACATGACTATAATACATATTTTTAAAAATTTTTTGACTCTGTATTTGTATTTTTCCATTATTTTGAAAGGCCACAGACCAACCCCAAACTTTCATATGTTTTTTCATAAATTGACACTGCTGAACTTATGATTCTAGAGCAAAACAAAACATCCATGTCACACTTGAAACTCACTGGTTTACTTCAGCCTAGCTGTGAGCCATACACCTTAAATATTTATCTATAATACTGACATAGCATCCAAATTGATCTAACTGAATGTATTAAAAAGATCATAATCTATAGAAACTTGAGTGGCCACTGTGTGCATAACACTGTACCAGGAATTCATAAGGCAGCAAATGCTGCAGAAAATAATGAACCTTGAACATGAGGGATTTAAAATCTAGAGGGAGAAAAGATATTTGTTAGCAGCTTAAAATGTATTATAGACCATGTATAGTAGAGTAGTCCAAGTTTGAATATGATGCTGCCAACGGTGAAACTGTGTTTCTGGGAATCACTTGCATACTTTTGTTCATGAAAAGTTCAGTCACATGAGACTTGCTCAGACACCAACAAGCACTTGAGTTGTTTTTGCGGTAGTGGTGATGGCGTGTGGAAGTCATCCACACGCTTCCACCCAGTCTCCCTATTCTAAGCAGCAGGCATGGTTAAGTTGACTGGTAGTCACACAATGGAACATCTCTGGGACCTAAGATCAGCAGACACCAATATACCTTCACTACTGAGAATGGTATTTAGGTGTGCTTAGAAAGGAGTGGGAAGGCTCTTTTCTACTTGTGAAAACCAGGAGGAAAGCAAAATTAAAAAGGGAAAACAAAGTAATCACCTCAACAATAAAAAAAGTACACAGTTGTCATCCACACAACTAGACTGACTGGAGCAGGAACCGCAGGGCAGTGTTGTTAGAAACACTAGGGACTCCATTCCCATAAGGTCCCGTAGGCAACCTCCCCAGGCCAGGCCAAGAACCAGGGCCACACTATGCAAGCAGGCTTAGGCTTTATTGCTGCCCTTCAGGTGCACTCTGAAGGCAGCCTATCAGCTTGACCACCAACAGATGAGAAGTCCCACCTTACTCCTGTTACCCCCCCGAGATTGTTAGAGTATCAGACAGTATTGCTTCTGTACTTCAGGGTAGGGTGTACAGTCTTTGGTGATTTTTACTTCGGGGGGGTGCGGGGGAACATATGTAGGTTGCCCCCTAGGAGAGCTGCCTTGATCACTTGTTTTGTCCAAACTTAAACTGTTTTCAGGAAAGTCCCCGTGTGAGGCTGAGGGAGCATACAAATGTTCAGGGAAGCTTGTACAGAACTTCAGACACCCATTTGTGTTCTGACCCCACCACCCTCTTGTACTAAATTTTGAAGCAAATTCTGCTCTAGCAGCTATGCTACATCATAAATACTAAAGAAGTAACAAACCTGGTTTCTACAAAAATTAGGGCTATTTTCCTACCAGCCCGAGGGGCAGACTGAGAACACTGTTTTTCCACTGTTGGAAGGGAACAGTCGAAAGCCTACGAATTACAGCCAGTTAGGGGAAGGCAGTTACAGAAGAGCCAGACTAAGGGTGCGGCACGGCAAGAGGAACATCTGAATCAGCAGAGGTGGTTATTTGAGCCTTGGCAAATCATAACATGGAATTGCCAAATAAAGCCTCCCTGCCCCCTCTACTGAATTTAGTTGGCCCTTTTTCAGGCCAAACGAGGATCCTTTGGGATACAGCCACCCAATCCCACTTTGTAGTGTTGTGTCAGACACCCCAACGGCTTGCTTCACATCCCTTTAGGAGGGCTGCGCTCGCACGGGAACATTAAGGGGGCCGGACGAGTGTCTCGGGATTGCCATAAAAGAAAAACGCGGGGTAACCAGCTTTGATTGGCCCTGGCAAATCCGGAACCCCCGGAGGTCCAAGACACGATCAGTTCAGCGAGCGGATTGCTCTCGTGTCATCCCCGAGCTAATCAATAAAACCGCGGGGCTCGGCAATCACTCGTACCCGCCACAGCGTAAACTGACTGCGTCTCCGAGTCTTTCATTATGCATCGAGCACACGAAGCTACCTACTCTTTGAGTTCTCAACAGTAGCTCTGGTCGTATTTAGATCCAGAGCCACTTTTCCAACTCCCAATTTAGTTTCACGTCCTGTAAGCCCACGGAGGGGGAGGTGGAAGGTGGGATTTTTTTTTTTTAAATAGCAGGGGCAGCTTCCCTTTACTAACGGCCTGGGCGTGGGGCGAGCCCGCCTTGCTCATGCTCCACGGGAACCAACAGTGGTGCTCGCTCCTTTCTCCGTATATGTCCTTAAGGCGTTTTTGGGAGATTATTTGATCGCTTTCCCTCTCCGCCCACGGAGAGCCTGGCGCTGGGCGAGCCGGTGGGCCTGCAAAAGCGGGCCTCTGTCGGCCAATAAAAGCCGAAGATGGAAGCAAGGGGGCGGGGACGGTGTCGTGATCAGGCTCCCTAACGGTAGCTGCAAGAACTCCAGACGCCGACCGATCCAGGAACGAGGAGCCTGGTGCAGCCGAGCAGGGCAGAGCAGCCCCCGTAAGTGCTGGGCGCGAAGGCCGGGAGCTTTTGCATGGAGCGGGAACCGCTGCACCTTCCCCCCCTTTGCCGCCGTGCGGATGCCCGATCCTGCGGTCCAAGGCGAAGCCTCCCAAATTCGAGTTTTCTTGCTCTCTGCGGGAGCAAGGGAGGCAAGGGAAATGGTGCCGGGAGGTTGGAGGGGAGGTGGGCGGGTGGTGGCAGTTGGGGCGGGAGGAATCGGCCGTGCCCGGATCTGGAGTGCATCGCCCTGCGGCCCTAAAAGCACAGGGGTGCAGGGTAGCCCAATGATAGGCGGGTCCTGGGGACGGTTGTTGCATGACCTAGTGGGGAAGGAGGAAGAGCCGACATTTCCGACTTCCCTTACAATCAATCAGTCAATCACTGGTATTTATTGAACGCTTACTAGGTGCAGAACCCTGTCCCCCTCTCCATCCCCCCGCATCTTACCTCCTTCCCTTCCCCACAACACCTGTATATATGTTTGTACATATTTATTTATTTTACTTGTACCTATCTATTCTATTTTATTTTGTTAGTATGTTTGGTTTTGTTCTCTGTCTCCCCCTTCTAGACTGTGAGCCCACTGTTGGGTAGGGACCGTCTCTATATGTTGCCAACTTGTACTTCCCAAGCGCGTAATACAGTGCTCTGCACACAGTAAGCGCTCAATAAATACGATTGATTGATTGGGAGAGTGTGATGCAACAGAATTGCAGACACGTTCCGTACCCCTAATGAGCTTACAGTCTAAAGGGATACCTACCAATTTAAACGAGGGATTTAGGTCCGACCGTCCGTACAATGAGCCTCGCGCTCCCCTCTCCCTTCCCCCGCAAGTAAGGTATCCGGCCCCTCTAATCCCATGGGATTCCGGTCCAAATGCCACCTGTAGGTAATCCCCACCGCCACCCATGAGTGTTTAGTGCTTTGCACATACTAAGCGCTTAACAAATGCCATCATTATTATTTAAATCGATGTCTCGGTCCTCTTTTGCCAGGACCCTCACTTAGCCTTCTTGTCCAGCATCCCCGACCTAGCGGAGCAGAAACCCAGGCTGGCCACAAAGCTGGCCACATACCCTGGGCTCAATAGCAGTGCCGAGGCCCGGAACCCTGGTTAATCCATCAGTTTAGAAGCGCCCGTTGAGCGCCTGCTGGCTGCAGAACAACCGTGTTAAACGGGTCCCCAACCCCCCAGCATGATATCTGCCGTTTGGAATTTATTATTTATCGAGGTAGACACTGATAGCTTACAGACGGGAGGACAAAGGGCGGAGGTGCTGGGTAAGATTGGCGTCCATGGCCGGAAATGGCCCGCGGCGTCGGGGGTGGAGCAGGTAATCACTTGATTGTAAGCACTCTGCGGGCTGGGCTTGTATACGACAAACAATTATTCACCCCCCCCCCCCACACACACACATTTCAAAGCCTTATTGAAAGCCCATCTCCTCCAAGAGGCCTTCCCAGACTAAGCACTCCTTTCCTTTTCTCCCCCTCCCTTCTGCGTCGCCCTGACTTGCTCCCATTATTAAGCATAATAGTCTAATTATGGTATCTATTAAGCGCTTACTATGTGCCAGGCACTCTGCTAAGCGTTGGGGTGGATACAAGCATATCGGGTAGGACACGGCCCCTGTTCATTCATTCACTCATTCAATCGTATTTACTGAGCGCTTACTGTGTGCAGAGCACTGTACTAAGCACTTGGGAAGTACAAGTTGGCAACATATAGAAATGGTCCCTACCCACAGTCTGGAAGGGGGAGACAGACAACAAAACATATGAACAAAATAAAATAAATAGAATAAATATGTACAAGTAAAATGGAGTAATAAATCTGTACAAACATATATGCAGGTGCTGTGGGGAGGGGAAGGAGGTAAGGCTGGGGGGATGGGGGGGGAGGGGGAGAGGAAAGAGTCCTCTCCTGACACACTTGTCAGCTGTGTGACTTTGGGCAAGTCACTTAACTTCTCTAGGCCTCAGTTACCTCATCTGCAACATGGGGACCAAGACTGTGAGCCCCCCCGTGGGACAACCCGATCACCCTGTAACCTCCCCAGCGCCTAGAACAGTGCTTTGCACATAGTAAGCACTTAATAAATGCCATCCTTATTATTATTAAGGAGGGGGCTCAGTCTGGGAATACCATCACTATTAACGAATACCATCATTATTAACAAATACTATCATTATTAACAAATACCATCATTATTATTATTAAGAAATACCATTATTATTAACAAATACCATCATCATCATTATCATTATTGGGCTCAGTCTCAATCTCCATTTTACAAATGAGGTAACTGAGGCCTAGTGAAATGACTAGTGAAGGCCATACAGCAGACCCTGCCCCACAGCACTTATCCACAGATCTGTTATTTCTATTAATGTTTGTCTCTCCCTCTAGACTGTAAGCACGTTATGGGCAAGGAATGTGTTATATTGTACTCTCCCAAGCCCTTAGGTCAGTGTTCTGCACACAGTAAGCGCGCAATAAATAGGATTAAGTGTACAATGGGATTTCAGATGCCGGACCCCTTGCTTGCGGGGAGATGGGGAGGAGAGCGAAGCTCAGTGTATAGATGATGGAAGCCAAATTAATCGCCACAGTCAGGTACCACTCTAGACTGTACGCACTTTATGGGTAGGGAATGTCTCTGTACATTCTGATGTTGTTTCAAAAGCGCTTGGTACAGTGCCCCGCACACAGTGAGCGCTCAATAAATCCCGAGAATTGGTCGTTTAAGTAGCCCAGGCCCCGTGCCTAGGAGGGGTCCCGAGCCGAGCGGTGGGGTAAGTTGGCCGGAGTCCCAGCCTTGGCCCTAGGGAGCCGAGGCTTGCGATGGACTGGCAGGTCGCAGCCTGAGACCTCGGCTGTTGGGGCTAGGATTTGCCCTCGGTAGCCGCCTTGGCCCTGTGCAAACCGAAACCTCCCCATGGGAAGGAGCCAGCAACGGAGGCAGTGTCTAAAACGCCAAAGGGAGTGGGTCGACTCTCTCCAGGAACAGACCTCCCAGATAAAATTATCAAAGCCTTGCTCGAGTGTTCAAGCACGGTCGGACATTTCAGTACAGCTTTGAATTCCTCTTCCTCCCCTGCTTCCAAACTAAATCCTCCCCGAACTACGCCTCAATTTGTGCATCCGGAGTTGGTTTGGGAGCCGCCCCATCTGTGAGCAGGCGAGGGATTTATCAGGGATAAATCGTTGGAATAGAGGCAGGGGATGCAATCCTGGGCTCGGCCAGGGTGGTTTTGCGAATGCAATTGCAAGGTTCTCTACCCTAAACTCCCATTTAGCTGGAACCGCCTGGAGATCTGGAGGTCATTGTCTTTACAAAACTAAACTGGTTTTTTTTTTTGTTTGTTTGTTTTTTAAACCCTCCCACTAGATTCTAAAATACTTTCATTTTTACCAACACTACAGCACTGTATTCTCCCAGGGTCTGAGTACAGTGTGCTACAAAGTGGCGGGGAAGAATGTGAGAGGGAAGATGGGGATGGTGGGTGTGGCCACAAACAAAATTGGTGGGCAACTTCTATTCCTTGGTATTTCTATGGCCCTTGTTAAGTGCCTACTATGTGCCAGGCACTGTACTAAGCGCTGGGTTACATATATGCCAATTAAGTTGGACACTGTGTGTGTCACATGGGGCTCACAGTCTTAATCCCCATTTTACAGATGAGAGAACTGAGGCTGAGAGGTCAAGTGACTTACCCAAGGTCGTACTGCAGACACATGGTGGAGCCTGGTTTAGAACCCAGGTCCTTCTGACAACTAGGCCCGTGCTCCCTATCCAACAAAAGGCTCGCCATCTAGAAGGGGGGAGACAGACAAAAAATAAACCCAAAACAAGTAGGTAGGTGTCAGTACCATCAGAATAAATAGATTCCCGGGGTTGCAGGCCTGTGACTCCAAGGGATTCAAGAGTTTCCCACTTCACCTATCTCAGTGCTGGGAGCCCCAATTTATTAGGTCATAACCTCCTCAAGGAAGAAGTCCTATTTATGACTTTTACTGGTCTTTCCCAAGTACCACTTGGTCTAGGGAGAGGAAGGGATTCAGTGGGGGGAAAAAAACGATAAAAGCTGGACCCCAAGCCAGTTGACTTGTGAGAGGGCAGTGGTAGCCATGGAAGTAAAGGAACATCTCCATACCATTGACCAGTGTGACCCACCCAGTGCAATCGAGGAACTACCCCCAGGGCACCCTGGAGCTGTGGGAACCTGAGCAATTGCTCTGTTACTGTATTCCTAGGGTCATTCATACATTCATTCAGTCGTATTTATTGAGCACTTACTGTGTGCAGAGCACTGTACTAAGCACTTGGGAAGTATAAGTCAGGTCCTGAGTAGAAGCAGGGAAGCAGCTTGGTCCGGTGGATAGAGTATAATAGGCCTGTGAGTCAGAATAACCTGGGTTCAAATTCCCAGCTCTGCCACTTGTCTTTGTGACCATGGGCAAATCACTTAACTTTTCTGGGAATCAGTAACCTCACCTGTAAAATGGGGATTGACTGTGAGCCCTGTGTGGGATATGGAATGTGTCTGACCTGACTACCTTGTATCTACCCAGCACTTAGAATAGTGCCTGGTGTGTAGTAAAGGGCATAAGTACCATAAAAGCAAGGGAGGCATAGTGGTAGCCTAGCTACCTCTAACCAAGCTAGCTCTCTTCCTCCCTTCAAGGCCCTACTGAGAGTTCACCTCCTCCAGGACGCCTTCCCAGACTGAGCCCCCTCCTTCCTCTCTCCCTCCTCCCCTTTTCCATCCCCCCCGCCTTACCTCCTTCCCTTCCCCACAGCACCTGTATATATGTACATATGTTTGTATGTATTTATTACTTTATTTTACTTGTACATATCTATTCTATTTATTTTGTTTTGTTAATATGTTTTGTTTTGTTCTCTGTCTCCCCCTTCTAGACTGTGAGCCCATTGTTGGGTAGGGACCATCTCTATATGTTTCCGACTTGTACTTCCCAAGAGCTTAGTACAGTGCTCTGCGCACAGTAAGTGCTCAATAAATACGATTGATTGATTGGTAGAAGAAGCATCTTTGTCTCCTGTCCTTCATCACTTTCCCTTTCTCTTTTCCATCCCCTTCCCCATCGCTATCCCCTTAAGTCCTTTTTCTGGCCCTAAGTGGGGTTGGGGAATATCTATGTGGTATATCTGTGTTTGTTTTTTTTTTCCTTAATGGTATTTAAGTGCTTACTATGTGCCGAGGACTGTATGCACTGGGGTAGATCAGGCTAATAAGGTTGGACACAGTCCATGTCCCTCCTGGGAATCATGGTCTTCAATCCACATTTTACAGATGAAGTAACTGAGGCACAGAGAAGTTGTGACTTCACAAAGTAGACAAGTGGTGGAGCTGGAATTAGAACCCATGTCCTTCTGACTCCGAGGCTTGTGCTCTTTCCACTAGGCCATGCTGCTTCTCAGAAGTTAGTCTTGGTCATTTTACACAGACCTTCCCTTATTCCCCACTTTGGAAGCAGCCCTGGTAGATTGCTTAAGGCCTCCACTTGCCCTGAGATGCTGAGTCCTCAGCAGTCCTGTAACATTAGAGAGAATGCTCACTTCAATTCAACATACAAATCTGCATTTTATCGTCATTTTCCCAGCTTTATACTCTACCAGGTGGTCGGATTCCTTACTATTAGGAAATTATTTGGGAGAGTGTTTTAGCTCAAAGAAAGTAAGCTGTATTTTGAAAGGAAGTTCCCAATTGTTTATAACCAGTGTAGCTGTACAAATAATGTTTTAAAAATGACTAAACCTTGGTTACTTTTTCTTTTCATAATACTCTGATGATTCCAATACTAGGACACAATAGTGTAGGCCATCTATCCTTGATATCTTTGGGTATTTCAGCTCTGTAGACTTATCTTGTTATTTTGAAGGTCAGGTCTAGGGGCATGAAGGTTTTGTAATGTGGAATTTAGGAGAGATGCACTTGTGTCTGCAAAACTGTTGCCACATTACCATCTTCCAGGGCTGAATTTCTAGATCTATCAAAATACATTCATTCATTCAATCATATTGAGCACTTACTGTGTGCAGAGCACTGTACTAAGCACTTGGGAAGTACAAGTTGGCAACATATAGAGATGGTCCCTACCAAAAATACAGAAGACTTGAGCACAGTGTCTTAACTGGTATGCTAAAATAATACATCTGAGGTGAGTCTTCCAAAGCAGGAAAAAATTAGATAGCCATTCTGTATGGTGACATCACGTTTTGCTGTGTGCACATGCAGCACAATGTTATGTTGTTATATGAAGGCCATTTTAAGGAACTCAATCCTAAAGTGTTCCCTCTTGCTTCCCACTCCCCTTGCTCCAGATCCATTGTATGTTGCTCCAGGTTTCCCTTAACATAGGTGCTACTGGTGACCTTATAAGAGCAGCATGGCCTAGTGGAAAGAGCATGGGCCTAGGAGTCAGAGGACCTGACTCAATTCTGCCATGTGTCTGCTGTGTGATCTTGGACAACTCACTTAACTTCTTTGTGCCTCAGTAATCTCATCTATAAAATGAGGATTAAGGCTCTGGGCTTCATGTAGGACACTGTGTCCAATCTCATTATCTTTTTAATCTACACCAGTGCTTAGAACAGTGCCTGGCACATAGTAAGTGCTTAATAAATACCAATTTTTTTAAAAATGCGGACCTTCAACCACAGCCACTCTCTCTGATGGTGCGCTCTGTAGCAACTGACTCACTGTCTTGAGAGCTGGTACAGGGGCTAGTGGCATTTCTCCTAAATCCCTGGCCAGGTGGCCCAGCTTCATAATATGCCAGGTAATATTTATTGAGTGTTTACTGTGCATAGAGCACTGTATTAAGCACTTGGGAGAGTACATTATCACGGAGTTGGTAGACACGTTCTCTGCCCACAAGCATGCCAGTTTGCAAAATGCAGTTTTTGATTTAGCTCTGCTGTATGAGTCTGGGACACACACACACACACACCCCACCACCACCACTCCTGGAACTCAGCCTCAGTAGCTCTTCCATCTTCAAGTTTTGCTCTAGGCTATATTTTGTTATTCAATCCATAGTTCTTGGAGTTTCCAATTGAGCACTAAAAATCTTTGCTAGCCAGGTTCTGTGCCAGTATATATTGTAGTAATAGTGTTTATTACCTGCTTACTGTGTGCAGAACACTGTAGTAAGTGCTGGGAAAGAGTATATACAGGTGGGAATTAGAGACTCTACCCCTTGAGGGTCTCATAGTCCATGAGAGACTAGATACCCTATGTCCTATTCACATAGAGATTGAATGGCTTTGTGGACCTCTCTTCTACTGCTCCAGGATTCTTTGAAGCAAAATGATTTAAAACCACCTACATCTTCCATAAGGGTTTTGAGCACAAGGGTAAGGCTGGGCCCCAACTAAAGAGTTGAAAAGGAGACTATCTGGTTGGGAAATAAAGTGATTACCCTGTCAACTTCTCCATTTTTGTTTTATCTCTGCAGATTAGGAAATGCACATAACTTTCATCTCCCCAACCTTCCTTCCCCATCCATCCCTCCACCCCATCCTAGAGACCTTTAAAGTTGTTCCCTGAGCAGTGGTGCCCACCAGGGTTAGGGGCTGGTAGCCATGAAAAGTTACCTCATGTGCCCACCTCTACTAACAATAATAGTTGTAATATGTAAGCACTTATGTGTCAAGCACTTTCGAAGTGCAATTAGATACAAATTAATCAGATTGGATGCAGTCTCTACTCCACTTGGGGCTCACAGTCTAAGGGGAAGGGGGAACAGATAATATAACTCTCATTTTACAGATGAGTAAATCAAGGCACATAGAAGTTGTGACATACCCAAAGTCACACAGCAGGAAAGTGGCAATGTCTGGATTACACACAGGGCCTCAGACTTCCAAGCCCATGCTATTTCCAGCAGCCATGCTGCTTCTCCTCACAAGCATATATATTCTTCCCCATGCTCCCAACTGGAGGCAGTGGCTTTGCAGGAGTCTTGACTACATCCCTCACATTAGGGCAAGAACACACCTGGCCTGGCTTGAGCCCCAAGGAATCAAATGATCATGTATGGGCAGATTCTCCCCGCTGTGGGAAGGGAATGTGTCTAGTAATTCTCTTGTTCTCTCCCAAACACTTAGTATATTGCTCTGTGCATAGTAAATGCTCAGTCAGTACAATTGATAGATTAGTGGATTATGCTTTCATACAGGGCTGTGCCTAAGTGATCCTGGGCCTTGAGAAGGAGGTGGTGAATCATTTTAAGAGAGGCTTCTTTGTCAGAGCCAGAAACAGTCACAGGAGGGTGTGGTGGATATGACTAATGCCATTTTTTTAAAAACAACAAAAACAAAAGTGGAGTCAGGAAGAAAACAGTATTCAAATCATGGAGGTGAAGGGCAGGCTGATGAACCAGGGGCTAGTGTCTTGACTGTATCTCCATAGCCGCACCTCATGGGAAAATCTATGACTATAAAATCATGAAGAACTGAAGGCCAAAGGAAAGTAGTCTTTGCCCAGAGATTGATTGCTCTTGCCCTCTGGTTTTATAGTTTCCTGTATTCATTCATTCAGTTGTATTTATTGAGCACTTACTGTGTGCAGAGCACTGTACTAAGTGCTTGGGAAATAGAATTCAGCAACAAAGACAATCCCTGCCAACAGTGGGCTCACAGTGTAGAAGGAGGGAGACAGACATCAAAAACAAGTAAACAGGCATCAGTAGCATCAATATAAACAAAATTACAGATATATATGTATATATATATATATATATATATATACACATCATAACAAGTAAATAGGCATTAATGTAAATATAAAGAATTATATATATGTTCGTGTATACACAAGTGCTGTGGGACAGGGAGGTGGGAAGTGAGTCGGGGCGATGTGGGGGGTAAGGGGAGCTGATGAAAAGGGGGGCTTAGTCTGGGAAGGCCTCCTGGAGGAGTTATGCCTCTGACTACTCCCTTGTGAAGGATGCGGACAAGGCAAACCTAGAATTTTATTCAACAATCCCCCATCACCAGCGCCTGGCCCTCGCAGTTCAAAGGTAGCGGGGATTTCTTCTCAAAGCAGGTGGAGGACGGTGGGAATTTATTATCCCAGGATATTGTGGAGGACGGACACATCCTTAGCATAAGGCTGGCTTGGATAAATTCATGGTTAGGCAGAGGAGCCTGCCTGGCATCGTCTGTGGAAAGGTAAGGAGGTTGACTAAGCCAGCCCTCAGCATTAGGGTATATGTCAAGAAGGGTAACCCTTTCAGAGTTTATCCAATCAACATGCTGCCTCTACCGACGAGAGAAGCCTGGGTGTGGTGGAAGTTTCCTCTGAGCCAGTAATGGGAGTTCTTCCATTCTAATTTAAAAATAATAATGGTATTAAGCGCTTATTAGGTGCCAGGCCTGGTACTAAGTGTTGGGGTGGATACAGGCCAATTGGGTTGAACACAGTCCCTGTCCCATAGGGGGCTCACAATCTCAATCCCCATTTTACAGATGAGGGAACTGAGGCCCAGGGAAGTGAAGTGATTTGCCAAGATAACAGAGCAGTTGCGATTAGAACCCATGACCGTACTCTATCCCCTACACCACACTTCTGCTATAATTTAATGTGAATGATAGATAACTTTAACCCCCACAGTGGGGTAGTATAAGACATTTCAAATTCCTCGCTAGCTTCGAGCCCGAGCGAGGTGGTGGGAGCAGCCCTTCTGCCCCAACATGACTGAGGGGCGAGTGATAGGCCAGGATGCCATGGAAGAGCAGGGGTAGGTACACAGTGTGCTACAGTGCCACCCTTGATCCGTTATGATGGGGTCTTGCAGAAAACCATGTTTTAAAACTCTGTTTTGGGCATGCTGTAAGCCCCTTTCAGCATTCGACAGGTGGTAGCAGAAGTTCAATCATCATCACAAACAATAAATTGAATTCTTCAGGCATTTCCTTGGGGGCCAACCACTGTACTTTGCTCTGGGGTTATGAACATAATAATCAGATCCGGCACAGGTCTTGTCCCACATGGGGCACACCACCTTCAGAGGCCAACGTTCTTGGAGTTCATGCTCTTCCAGGGTCCCAGATTTTGTTCCTCAACCTACAGCTGCTCCGAGAAGCTCTTATCAAAGGGAACTCAATTCTCTTGCAAGACATAAGACAGGGCAGCTTCACTTTGAGGAAATCTAAGACTACAGTTTTCAACGGAGGACGGGTGCTGCCTGGTGGAGCTGGCATCATGATATAAGGGGCCTTAGGCTGGCAGTGGTGAAAACCGTCAGGCGGCATGTTCCTCGCCAGAGGTGCTGTCCCACTGGGCATGAGAACCAAGCTCCAACCGCGCAGCTGCAGTAGCCGCAGCAGCCCCATGTCAGTTGAGACATGAGATGAGGTTGAGGTTAAAAATGTGTGACTTTGTTTCACACAGAACTTCCATCTTTGGGGAGCCCTAACACTGTCTTCGTGGTCACTCGCAGACCTCCCAGGTTTCAGACCCACATGACGCGAGGAAGGCAGCATAACTCTTGTAAAAATCAGTCAGGTTCTTCCAAACCTAATGTTTCTCCCATTTTACCCCAAAGCTTGTGCAGTGAGATACTGGAATCAGACTGAATCATGCAGAATTTATTCCTTGTGGCTAAGTGAACTTCCCTTTTAGGAGGAATAATACACTTCTTTTTTATCTAGTTACTACAAGACAAAGAATTTCCACAGGAGCAAATGATAATCCTATGTTAATAAACAGCAAGTACATGGCCAGCATGGTTCCCAGCTTCTGACAACCGGTGGAACTGACAAGGAGACAGACACTCTCATCTTCCAGGGCTACCTCAAGCACTTGGGCACCACCCTCGGGTCTTCTTGTACACAGGTTCTTGTTAGGGAAGATTTAGCCCTCCTGAGTCCGGGAAGGTCCAGTCAATCATTCGGCACTACGTAGGGTTCATCCAAGTGGGAGACCCCAACTCTAGGCAGAAGTGACATGCCACGTTGGTGTGACAGAGTTCCAACCTGCTGTGAGAGTTCATGGATACCCCTCCCCAGGGATACCCCTGCTACTTCCCGATCCTTCTCCATCCATGGCCATCCATGGAAAAGGAATTTTCCTTTTCCTTTGCCATCAACCTTCCTGTGTCAGCAACCTTTTGCTCACCACCTAACCTTCATTTCGCTCACCACCTACCCTCTGGTGTCAGCAGTTGCGGTGTCAATAGTTGAGGTATTGGGTGTTGTTCAAATGCTTGGGTTGGCTCTGGGAAATACATGGTGTGTTTCTTCAGAGCTAAAGGCGGCTTGTTACAAAAATGGAGTTGGTATGGCCAAGGCCAGACTGGTCACAGTATGTGCCTAAGAAATTTAGCTACTTAAGCCATTTTTCTTCCATTTCCCCCAGGACTGACGGTTCCCAGTTGTTCCCAGGCCCTTATGCTGCCTTGGGAATATTCCTGCATAGGGTCATAAGGATAAACAAGGTGATCAAGTGCCCAGTATATGGCATCCTATAAGTATACAAATGGGATCCCTAAAGCCTTTGAGACAGCCATCCCAGTTGCCATGAAGATAGTTCACTTGTCCATCCAGTGCAGAGCTGACTTAGGGAAGTTGTAGGCTGGAGGGAATTCAATGCACACCCCATTGTAAAACCCCTAGGCAAAGCTCTGCCACTGTCATCATTTTTGATGGTATTTATTGAGCACTTACTATGGGCAGAGCACTGTACTAAATGTTTGGGAGAGTACAGTACCACAAAGTTGGCAGACAGGTTCCTGGTCCACAATGAATTTACAGTCTCAAGGAATTAGTTGCTTTGTTATGAGGCAGATGTTTTTGCCAAAGCATAGCTTGGATCCCTCTGTCATCTTTTATCTCTTCACTTTTGTTTTTTCATGTTTCACCTATGGATAGTGCCTAATTATTCTGAACTTGCCACAGGGGTTAGCACAGTAAGTGCTCGATTTTTAAATGCCATTACAGTTCAAGTCCTGGACAAAGGAGCACACCATATATTATGAATCAATTCAAATGTTTGTTTTCTCTTCTAGACTCAAGAAGAAAATATGACAGGAAATGGAGGAAGTTGGGTCCTGCTAAGTCTTTTCCTTGTCTTGACAGTGTTTTGCAATTATGGTAGGTATTCTGGAATTTGGAAAATTCAGGCAACTTCCAATTTACAAGTCCCTTCTGAAATTCTCGTGTGTCCCCCCTTTACCACCTCCCTTCACACACACCTACTCTTTTGAGCCTGCAAACAAGCAAGGGAAGTGAAGAAGATATTTTTGATCATACCCACTGCTTAGTGTAGAAACACCCAAAATGTATGACTCATGGTACAGTTAGAAATACTCCATAGAACCTTTGCACTTCATAGTTATCCTACCTCAACATCACTTATGTACATATCCTTATACTCTGCCATTTCCTTTATCTGTTATTTATTGTAACATCTGTTCCCCCCCCTCTAGATTGTAAGCTTCTTGTGGGCAGGGATCATGTCCACCAACTCTGTTGTATTGTGCTCTCCCAAGGGCTTAGTATAAGATTGTGTACTCAATATTAGCCATATGCTGAATCTTTCTTCCTGTTAACCTGAGTAATTGGAAATGTGTGTTCTTAACTTGGGATTTAATAGGATTTACCCCTGTTAAAAGTTAAAGAAAAAAATATTTTTTTCATAAGAAAGACTGGTAGGGTCTTGTTGAGACACAGAATATATTTGATACTTGTTCTATTCTGTAGTCATCAAGTCTCTCTAGGCTTTTGTCTTTTAAAGGACCATACTTCAGTTTTCAGGAATGACTGTGTATCTTAGAGACTTGCTTAATATTGAAACATTTAATAGTCTTCTTATAGAACAATCCCTCTGTTATCTACCATTTTAACTGTTAGGATAATCTGCAGTAAGTGGTAGGCAGGAAGGAGGAACTGTTTCTTTTGGGAAAGATCTTCTAGAAGGAGATTGAATGGTGGCTTTTCCAAAGAAATGTAGGTGGTGTCATTTAAAAGCTGCGTGTTGGACAGTGGCAGGAGAAGAGCTTTGAGGAGAAGAAATAAGATAATATTGTCTCTTAATACCCCTTGCTTATGGATATAGGAAAAAAAAATTCAGAAATGCACTTCAGGGGAATGAGGAAGTGTAGACTCAAGTATATATATTTTTCTTTTCCCACTTTGAGTACCGCATCAGCCTCCTCACTGGTCTCTCTGCATCCTGTCTCTCCCCTCTCCAGTCCATACGTCAGTCTGCTGCCTACATCATTTTTCTGAAAAATCATTCAGTTCATGTCTCCTGATTCCTTAGAAACCTCCAGTAGTTGCCCATCCACCTCTGGGTAAATCAGAAACTTCTTCCCATTGGCCTCAGCCCCATATCACTTATGTACATATCTGTAACGTATTTATATTAATGTCTGTTTCCCTCTCCAGACTGTAAACTCATTGTGGACAGGAAACATGTATACTGTACTGTCCTAAATGCTTAGTACAATGCTCTGCACACAGTAAGTGCTCAGTAAATACTATTATGGCGCTCTATCACTTCTACATAAACTCTCTGATCTACTACAATCTAATGCCAACCAACTGTGTAACTAAATCTCATCTATCCTGCCACTGACCAGAAGCAGCTTGGCGCAATGGCTAGAGCATGGACCTGGGAGTCAGAAGGTCATGGGTTCTAATCCCGGCTCTGCCACTTGTCTGCTGTGTGACCTTGGACAAGTCACTTCACTTCTCTGAGCCTCAGTTCCCTCATCTGTAAAATGGGGATTGAGGCTGTGAGTCCCATCTGGGACTGTGTCCAACCCTATTTGCTTGTCTCCACCCCAGTGCTTAGTACAGTGCCTGGCATGTACTAAGCACTTAACAAATACCACAAGTTATTATTGCTATTATTATTATCATGCCCACATTCTCCTTTGAGTCTGGAACTCCTTCCCCCTTCACATCCGACAGTCTACCAAACTCCTTCCCCCTTCGTATCTGACAGTCTTCCACTCTCCCCACCTTCAAAACCCTCCTAAAATTACATCTCCAAGAGACCTCCAAGTCTGCATTTCCCTTATCTTCCATACTGTCTGTGTCGACTATGCACTTGGCTATGTATCCCTTCTACACTTCGATAGTCACCTCAGCTCAAGCACTTATGTAAATGTCCTTATACTCTGCCATTCCCTACTCTGTAATTTATTGTAATGTCTATTTCCTCTTGTAGACTGCAAGCTCCTTGTGATCACATCTACCGACTTTATTATATTGTGTTTTCCCAAGCGCTTAGTACACTACTCTGCACTCAGAAAGCACCCAGTAAATACCATTGATGGATACTGTGTGCACAGCACTGTACTAAGAGTTTGGGAGAGTACAATAAAATTAGTGGACTTCATCTTTTCCCCCCAAAAATTTATATTCTAGTGTGGGGGACGGTCCCTAAGATTTATTACAGATGGGAGGAAAAAGAAAACAGGGATTATATGCCCAAATTAGTGATTTAAGTAATAGAGTGTCCAATATACGTACACAAATGCTCTGGGAGGTTGAGTACTAAGTGCTTAAGGGTTCCATCATCATCATCATCAATCGTATTTATTGAGCGCTTACTGTGTGCAGAGCACTGTACTAAGCGCTTGGGAAGTACAATTTGGCAGCATATAGAGACAGTCCCTACCCAACAGTGGGCTCACAGTCTAAAAGGGGGAGACAGAGAACAAAACCAAACATACTAACAAAATAAAATAAATAATCTTGACTCGTGGGAGAAAGCTAAGGGATTCTGGGGGTATGAAGAGATAGCTGTGGCTTTCAGCCGACGAGACGGGGAAGCCCAGAGAGGGGGCGGTGACCATGTCAGAAGGGAGAGGGGCTGGGGGAAACCGACGTTCCAGAAGTGGTTAAGTGGTATTTGGGGGATATAAACTGGGAAGACTAGAGATTAATTGGGGAGAAGATGGGTTTTCAAAAGGCCTTTTCAAAATCAGAAGAGCTGTGATGTGTTGAATAGGAAATCGGCAGGGTGAAGGGTGTGAGCAAGGTATTGGTAATTGGAGAGATAACAAGGAGCTTGAGAGGAACAGATTGTGAGCTGGGGTGGAGAGTTCATTGTGTCTTGGTGCCAATTGTCAGGAATTCCCACGGTGTGGAGAGGAATAGGCAACCTTTGGAGGCTCTTGAAGAGTGGGAAGATGGGTGCTTTAAGAAAATGATCTAGGCCCCACAGTGGATTGTAGATAGGAGGATATTGGAAGCAGGGAGTTCACTGAATAGATTGAGGCAGTACTCAAGACAGGGTAGTGCTGCTTTGGAGGGAGAAGGAAACGTGGCCAACAAATTTTTGGCAAATTTAGATTCAAAAAGAAAAGCCCAACTAGGGTCATCTGAGCTTCTAGAACAATAGTCTATGAAGATAGGTGAACTGGGGAATCAAGCACATGAGAGGAAAGGGTCAGTGGTTTTCTCCCAGTAGATCGTAAGCTCATTGAGGAAGCGATCCTGGCTACTGAGTCTATTGTGTTTAGTAGAGTGCTTTGTGCATAGCAAGTGCTCCCTAAATACCACGGATTGATTAACATTTCTGCAGGCTTGCTGCATTGGGAAGTAAAAAAAAAAATGTTCTTGGACAAGGCTTTCCTCTGTTCCCATCATGGTTAAAGCAGTGAGGGATTTATCTGGCTCTCTCAGGTTTTCTTTTTCTTGGACTCTACAGCAAACCTTTACTTTCAATATGCTTATACATTTTTAGTCATAAAAATCTGTTAGAGAATAATTTAATTGTGTGCTAGAGCTAGCTCTGCAGGCAGAAAGAACATCTTGCTAAATCTTATGCATCACCAAGGAAACCATTGGGTCTGAGTAAATCAGGAATTATATTTCCTTGTATGGAAATCCTTTTCTTAAATATGCAAGATTATGTGGGTGTAGTAAATTCTGTTAAATATAATTACTTCAATTTTTTCAGTTACAGCAAAGGAAACAAGTGGAAAATGGGAGAAAAAAATCTACTGTTTCAGTGTCTTAGAGACTTGGATATTTGATTCAAGGAATTTTTCAGTTCAATGTTTGGGGAGTTCTTCTCTGTTCAAATGAAAATAGGAAATGCCTTAATCAAGTGTTTCTTCATTGTTTTAACACCTAGGTGGCACATTAAAATGTTATTCCTGTCCTGTGAATCGGTATGCGTGCAATACGAGTACAACTTGTCCACCTGAAAAGAATGCCTGCCTGAAGGTGTCTGTTGGTAAGAGTTTCCCCCATAGCTCTCTCCCTTTATTTCTTTCTAAGCTTGTAGTAGGTTAAAACAAAATTCACAAAATAATCCTTTTTAGGACTATTAATGAAAGGTCGGACTTGGAGAAGAAGGCAGTTGCTCTAGTTTCACAGAAATGTCTGGTCCTATTGCTGCACAAGTTGCCTGTGTTCCAAATTGTGTGTGTTGTGTGGCTTTTGTTCAGAAAGCCTTGGCTTTGCAGTTTTAATGTGGAGGCACAGGCTTCCATGTAATTGCGAAAGCTAATCTGTATCAGAAGTTGGTCTAGAAGGTAGGTAATTATGCTTCTTATTTGAATTTGATGCTCGTTTTTCTGGCTTGATTTCTCTCTCACTGACCAGCTGAGGTTCAGGAAGTTTATAAGAGTGTGTAGCGTTGTGGTCTCCCTACACTCTGACCCTCCAGGCCTGCAGCACACACACGGTTAAGGTAATTAGGAGATTGAACAGCATCTGGCTCTGGAGACTATGTCTAATGCTAGAGGCTTCCTCTCCATAATGAAGGGAGGTTTGTGTATGTGTCTTGGATTGGGTGGGTGGAACCGCCACTTGGACTGGAGTTCCTGGAGCTGAAGACATCCTAGATAAGAAGGGCATCCCAATTATGTCAACAGTAAAGTGCAAGAATGAATTGGAGATGCCACTTCCCTTGGAGAGGCATCAAGGGAAGAAGGGAATCCTGACTTCCATCATTAAAGCCTGGTTAAGAATGGCTGTAGCTTTGGCTGCTTCTCAGAGGGTTGGTGGTTAGAGAGAGAAGGAATTAAGTAGAGTTGCTGCATATTTTAAAACAGAAAATAGAAGCTAGAAGGCCAGCATGACCTTGGTTGAACTTTTAGAGATGCTGCTAATAAAAATAATAATATTGGCATTTAAATGCTTACTATGTGCCAAGCACTGTACTAAATGCCAGGGTGATACATGCAAGTCGAGTTGGACACAGACCCTGTCCCATGTGGGGCTCAGAGTCTCAATCCCCATTTTCCAGATGGGGTCACTGAGTCTCAGAAGTGAAATGGCATGCCCAAGGTCATACAGCAGACAAGTGGCAGAGTTGAGATTAGAACCCATGACCTTCTGGCTCCCAGGCTCTTGATGTATCCTCTTGACCAAGCTACTTCTCGTTAGGGTTTTGAGGTTGAAAATAGTTTGAAGGCTTGATTATTTCGATCTGATACTTGTCACTGGGTAAAAATATACCTCCAGCCACTAATTTATATTAGCAAAATGATTTCAACTGAATTCTATATGGTAAGTAACTGGAATCTTACTCAGAGTACACCTTGGGGTAAATCAGTTAGTGTCTCTATATCTTCTCCATTCAAAAAGATAAATTATAAAAGACCAAAAACAAGATTGGAAAGACAGATATAGAAGTCAGGCTGCTTTAGACACATGGTAGAAAGGTAGGATTAAAGGTTAGGGAATCTCCAAAAAGATCAAAACACAAAAAAGGAAGAGCCTGGTGCTATTTTTTTTCTTGGTGGAGATTAGTAGGTTTATTTTTTCTTCTAATAATCAAAATGTACATAATATTGGAAACCACTAGGCCACAAGGGTCCATTTAAAGTCTTGCAAGAAGATATATTGTTTGTTTTTTTAAAAAAACAGGTTGGCTACCATCATGAATTATTGGATGAAATATTTTCTTTGGAGTAGTGAAAAAATAATTTTTTTAAACTTCTGTATCTCATCTTATTTTGATTTTTTTTTCTAACATTTGTTGCTTTTTTTTTAAGGTGAGAGTCATGTTTATGACTGCTACAAAATTTCCCTTTGCAACGATGATGCTATTGCAAAAGAATTTAAGATCCCCAGCTTTAAATTCAAGTGCTGCCAATGGGACCTGTGTAACAAAGGGATGGCCAACATGGTCACTAAAACAACTCTTATCCCTTCCTCACTGATAGCGGTGATCTGGAGCCTCTACTTTTAATTGGGATAAGTAAAGAGCATCATTTAAAAATCAAATTAACATTTGTGTTTTCCTATTCCTTGCAAATGAGTGGAGAGGTGAAGTGATCTAGTGTCATTTATATTTCACAAAGTGCATTCTTGTTGGGGAGAGGGGGGACATGGAGGGAGAGCAAGGACAATTGTATCCAGCCTCTCAACAAAGGCTACTTGCCAACAGTTTCCAGTACAGTAGTTACTTTTTTCCATGAACTGGACAGTGGCACCATTCTTGTTCTTGGGAAACGCCATTTGGGGGGAAAATTGTGAACTCAGAAATGATGAAAGTACATTTAAATAGCTACAGACTTGTTATTTCTGGAGCTTGTGTGGCTGCCTTGCATTTTTTTGGTTGTTCTCTGTATCCTCTTTTATATTAGCTCCATCTCTGGAATCATAAGTTCTGTGTGTTTCCTTCAAAGTCTGGGTTCTTAGCCAAGTGGTTGCTTCCCTCTCTGCTTCTGATCCCCTAACTTTGAATGTTACTCCTTCTTAGGCAGATGCTTTCATCTTTAGGGGAAAGGCAGTGATTTGTAGACCAAGTATCATTAGCCTCCTCTTTTTTTCTGTTAATTCTCAAGTGCAGTCTTTCTCATCGTGTATAGTTGGCATGATGGCTTTCAAAGAGGATTAGCAGAGCTGTTGTCACTCCGGGTGCAATGTAATTTAAATAGCACCTCAATAGAAAATGTGGCTAGTACATTAGGGGAAAAGAAGGTGCTATTACAAAGTTAAACAAATGTACCGAAATCTTTGGAGGTGAATGATGTGACCAGAATGGGTGTTAGAGCTGAAAACTTTAGCATCTTGATAAATTTGAAACTGTAGCTCCCTATGGGTTTCTTTTTGAAATTGGAACTGAATAAGGGCCATGCACTTTGGGTACACAAACACAGCAAATAACCATTTTTGGAAAATCTAAGCAGTTTTTTTGAAGTTAGTGACTTTGGACACTGCAGCTATTAGGAATTAATGACTTACCAAGCATGATTTTCTGTATTCATTTTATATATGCGCCATGTAATGTTGCTAATTGAATACATTATCTATCCATATGCATAGTCAGAGTATATTTGAACAGTGTATTCCGTTGCTAACCTCAAGCTTCAAAACTCTAGTAAGATCTACATATCAGCATTATAATTTTGGTGCCCTAGCCAATTGCCAAGATTCTGAAATCATTTAATTCCATTTGTTTTATAGCTAACATAGTGTTTGTTGCACGAGAGAATTCTTCTACATGAAAGGGTTATTAATACATTTCCAAGTGCCATCAATCAATAGTTTTTAAGCACTTACTATGCTCAAACTCTGGGCTAAGTGCTTGGGAGTCAACAGTAGAATGAATATATATGATCCCTACCCTCCAGTTTACAATCAGAGGAGGAGAAAAACATTAACGCATTGATTACCTACAAAATGGAGGTAGAAATTGATTGCTTTTCATCCTTCAATCCTTGATTTTTTTTTTCTTTTCTGTCTGAGGGTTTGATATTTTTTTCCCTCCATGAGTTCCTGGCAGTTCTTTCCAGATGGACAGAGTTACCACAAATGTTTGTGTTTGAGAAAAATTTTACCAGTAGAATTCAGCTTTGCAAAGGAAGGCAGCATTACTACCCCAGTTAAATGTATGTCCTTTTTTGATGCAGAATAGTGGAATTTGTTTCATCACTGGAAATGTAACAATAGTCTTTTGTGAAAATAAAGTAGACTTAAATGGATACATTTTTGTGTGGTTATTGAGCAACTTGCACCTTGCTATACATTAGCCTGGAGCCTACATTAGTCTGGAACTAGGTTTTCTATTTGACAAGCCAGCCAGCCACTTCAGGGACTTTTCTTTTTTCAAACCTCCTGTGTTGGTAGAGACTGAACTGGATGTTGACCTTGTTTCTTCACCTCTGTGGAAAGCTTTCCTTAGACTGCCCCGACAAGTTCTTTGTCCCAAGATAAAATTTAGAAATTTGCCACTAGAGCCGTTTACTAGGAGGAAAATAGTTGTAGCCTTGGAGAACTGGGTCCAGGGCAGATAAAGTCTCCCTCCTGCCCAGAACCCCATCCCCGCTTCGTATGACAGACCAGACCTCCCCTCCTTCAAAACCCTCCTTAGGTCTAGTGGATAGCGCATGGGTCTGGAAGTCTGAAGGTCCTGGTTCTGCCACTTGTCTGCTGTGTGACTTTGGGCAAATCACCTAACTTCTCTAGGCCTCCAGTTACCTCATCTGTAAAATGGATCAAGATTGTTGAGCCCTCTGTAGGATGGGGATTGTGTCCCACCCAGTTATCTTGTATCTACCCTGGCATTGGTGCCTGACATATAGTAAGTGCTTAACAATTAACACAATTATTATTATTATTCCCCATATAAACTCTTGTCTCCACCACAACTGTGGGCAACTGAATTATCTTGGAAAGAGTCCCAGGTTCTGAATTGAAGTTAGTTCCAGACCTTGGTTCTATCAGTGGCTTGTTCAGACTGACTCTGTTAACCTCTCTAGATCACCTTATTTTCCCCTCTGCTACTGTCTGACAAAGGTAAAGAAAGCCAAAGGTATTGTTGTCCCTTCAGATGTGCAAAATTGTGACCCCAGCCCAAGGACCTCCAGGTACATATCGGGACCCTTGGAAAAAAAATTATCTTCCTGCCAGCCTAATGAGGGTAAGTTCTGTCTGTCCCAACCTAGTAAAAATGGGGTTCTCCTGCTGGGGAATAATCCCAGTTTGTATAATAGGGAAAGTTCCTGCAGTAGGTAGAAGATCATTCATTCAATCATATTTATTAAGTGCTTACTGTGTGCAGAGCACTGTACTAAGCCTTAGGGAAAGTACAGTGCAACAATAAAGAACGACAATCACTGGCCAAAATGAGCTCACAGTCTAGAGGCAGTTGAGATCCTTAAGCAACAACCAGAACTGGCTTGTAAATCCTTTCAAATTCATTAATATACATTTGAAAGGATTTACAAGCCATTAGTATACATTAATAATGTATTTGAAAGGATTTACAAGCCAGTTCTGGTTGTTGCTTTAAGGATCTAGACTGCCTGTAGACTGTGAGCTCATTTTGGCCAGTGATTGTCATTATTGTTGCATTGTACTTATCCTAGCAGTTAGTACAGTGCTCTGCACACAGTAAGCACTTAGTAAGTAGAAGCAGTCCAAAGGAATCAGCAGCAAGTGCAATTGATGAAAAATGGTACCATCATTCAACAGATACATCAGTTAAAATTGAAATGAGCATTAGACAAATGTTCAAAGATAAATTGAAAATAATAATCCAACTGTATATGATTATACCAGCATAATTTAAAGGTAAGAAGGAAAATGTGCCATTTATGAATTAAAGAAATGGTGTTGATTTGAGAGTGCAGCTGTATTGAGCATAACAGTATTGGGAAGTGTTTGAAGGCACAAGGAACTTATCATACAAAGTTAGGATTAAGAAATATTTAATGTTCTGTAGTGTGTGTACACAGCTGTGCTTTGTTTTCAAAGATGATGCCACTGAAAGTGAGATCCTTTCTATGCTTGTGAATCAAACTAGCTTTTGTTTAGCACAGGGAAGAGCACAGCTGACTACTGTGCTTTACCCTTGGGGACGGGGGTAAAAGCTGGCTGTGAAATCAATCAATTAATCAATCATATTTATTGAGCGCTTACTGTGTGCAGAGCACTGTGCTAAGCGCTTGGGAAGTACAAGTTGGCAACACACAGAGACGGTCCTTACCCAACAGTGGGCTCACAGTCTAGAAGTGGCTTAATCCCTGTTCAGGAGGTGCAGTCGTGCCAGTTTACCTTGTCCCAGTAGGCCATGCACCTCCCTCAGAACATTGGTATATTTCTGGAAGACCCCAGAGAGGTATATGTGCCTAGAGCCCTAATCCATCTACACTGTGCCACTGCTCAGCTCAAACAGCTACATCAAACGAGCTGCAATGCTGGAGACCTGAAGTTCCCCAAACATCACTCTGGAGAGGACCTGCACCCAGTTCAGTGGAACCCTGGGTCCCAGCCAGAGGAAAGATCAGCAGGTTGAGCTGGGCCAGAGAAGCTGCCCTGGGACAGAGAGACCCTAGAATAGTGGACTCCACTGAGATCAGTCATATTTATTGAGTTCTTACAATGTGCAGAGCACTGTGCCAAGGACTTGGGAGGACACAATGTAACAGAGTTGGTAGGCACATTTCCTGCCCACAATGAGAAGCAATGATGTGGCCTAGTGCAAAGAGCATGGGCCTGGGAGTCAGAAGACCTGGGTTCTAATCTGTTCTGCCACTTGTCTGCTGTGTGATCTTGGGCAAGTCACTTCACTTCTCTGGGCCTCAGTTCATCTGCAAAATGTGGGGATTAAGACTGTGAGTCCCATGTGGGACATCGACTGTATCCAACCTGTTTAGTTTGTATCTACCCGAGTTCTAAGTTCAGTGCATGAAACGTAGCAAACACTTAACAAATGCCATTTTTAAAAAAAGGAACTTGCAGCCTAGAGGTATCAAAGAATGAGGCAGTGGTGAATGGACATCACTGTGGGCGAGTCAGTAATTGGCACCAGAGCAGAGAAAGAGGGAGCAAAGTCCCCTTGCCAGAAGTGGTCACGGGCTTTGTGGGTAGCTGCAGTGGATGCCTGCTGTGGTCATCATTTCTTTGCATATGAGAACTATTGTTTCAGATGGAGATGGGCAGCTTATGGCCCTGGAGCCTTTTCTGGATATGCTTGGAACCAAATGTGGCTCTTGAGCTGGTTGGGGGACACTGGGGGTGGTGATACAATTAAAACCACTGCCTGGCCCAATGCTACCTGGGGAAGCAGGCGAGGCAGGGCCGGGGAGCTAGCAACAGGCAGCCCACCTGACAGTCCTCCTCTTTACAGGTAGATGCTGAGCCTCAGAAAGTCACAAACCTGGGCTCAGTGGGCGGCCCCTGAAGGATCCAGACTGGCTTCATTGTGTTCCTGCCCCTTTATGGTGAGGAATCCCTGCCTACGCTGGAGGCTTGGCAGGTCCTGGGAGAGTGGAGGGAGGGAGAAGGTGTGGGGCTGTGGAGAGGAGCCAGACATGAAGTCTTAGACATCCAACACACAGACTTGGGAAACCCTCCCTCTGACCTCAAGCTCAAGCAGCACTGTTGAAACTTGTCACTGGCTTGGGGTAGGAAACGCTGATTTTCTATTCCAAGCTGAGGAGAGCAGACCCCACCTATGCTTGGAGGCCTCCCTCTAGTCCCCATGGGGCTCTTGAGGAACTCTTATCCTCTGCTTGTGGGTCCCGGTGGTGTAGGGGAGAGGGCACATCACTGCCATTTATGCATGGCCATGTGGGCAGTGCCCTCTGGAATCCCTGAAGCATAGAGCAGAGAGGGAAATAGAGAAAGAGAGATGAGACTAACCTCTACCAGTTTGGGCCCATCATATTGCCCTTCTCCCTCCTCTTCTTCCCTCCCTTTCTCTCCCCTGCCTTTGGCAATGGCTGTAGCTATAAACAGCTATTGCTACAAAGCAGCCTCTTGGTGCAATGAAGGATGTCATCGCATTGTACAATGCACAGTCTTGTCTTATGCTGTCAGTGTAATGGAAATATATATCAAATGGGGTCCCCTAAAAATGAGTAGCTTGAGCTACCAAGGGGAGTGTTAATCTGGCCTAGCCACAGCCAAGCAGATGCTGTGTAGGGGTGGCAGATGAGGTATTTAATACAAGTAGATGCACCATGAAGTAAGTTACCATAGTGCGTTTAAATTGTAGTATTGGCACTTTGTGCCTCAGCCACTCTAAAGTTTCATTTTGTTTGGCTGTTCTACACAGAAAGGTTGCTGTCCCCTGTTCTAGAAGATTCCCCGGGATTCCCTGAAAAATGCTGGTTTAGAGTAAAATGTTTGCAATGAGTCTAAATTCAGAAAGTAAAATTCTTGATTGCCCCTAGAAAAACTGGAAAATCAGGTCCTGCCATCATGATCCAAAGATTGACACACTGGGGCTTTGTCAGAACTAGATCTTTTTATGGTAGGCCTGCTGCTTCCAGTTTCCCGTAGAAATATAATTCTCAAATGTCCTTCCTCCCAAAATATTTTCACCTCTGAAAATTACACTTACTGCTAATGGTTTTATTCATGACTTTTCCTACCTTTCCCCTTTCCCCTACACTATTCCTTGAATTCCTCTTTTCCAGAACAGCTACATAGAGCCAGGGAGAGATACAGGTGCTAAAGAAGATCCGGTTCTCTAATCCCCAGGTTGTTTTAATAATGATGGTATTAAGTTCCCACTAGGTTCCAAGCACTGTACTAAGTCCTGGGGTGTATACATGATAATCAGGTTGGATCCAGTTCCCATTGCATGGGATCACCTTCTACGAGGGAGGGAGAACAGGTATTTTATCCACATTTTGTAGCTGAGGAAACTGAGGCATGGAAAAGTTAAGTGACCTGTCTAAGGTCACACAGCATCTTTGGACCAGGATCAGTAGACAATCAACTGCATTTATTGAGTGCTAACTGTGTGCAGAGCACTGTACTAAGTGCTTGGGAGAGTACAGGATAATAGAGTTGATATAATCCGAATTGGACAACCAATCTCGTGTTCTTTCCACTAGCCACGTTGCTGCCACATGTCTAGAACAGAAAAATAGCGTGGCATAGTGGATAGAACTTGGGGCTTGACAGTCAGAAGGACCTGGGTTCTAATCCTGACTGCCACTTATCTTCTATGTGATCTTGGGCAAAACATTTCCGTCTTGTTACCTCATCTGTAAAATGGGGATTAAGACTGTGAGACCCATATGGAACACGGACTGTGTCGAACCTGTTTAGCTTGTTTCTACTCTAGTGCTTAGTACAGTGCCTGGCACAGAGTAAGTGCTTAATAAAATACCAAAAACAAACAAACAAACAAAAAACCCCTCTAGGCTTCAGTGCTGTGAGGATCTGTAAAAATCCTAAAACTGGTTATGAAAATTCCATTTCAGCATCTATGGAAATCTTACCCTTGATTTCTTCATATTACATCCTAGCAAATACCATAGACTGTGGGCCAACTAACTCCAGACATGACATCAGGCCCCAGGAGTCATAGCAAAACCTGAAGTTTTAGGACTGAGGTAGTCCATTGTTTTCCACTTGAGATTCCACCATCAATCAATGAGTCAACAATATTTATTAAGCACTTACTGTGTGCAGAGCATTGTACTACAAGTTTGGGAAAGTACAATACAGCGGCATTAGCTTCCCACCCAAACCCCATCCTCCGCCTGACTTTCCCACCCCTATAGAAGGTACCACCATCCTTCCTCTCATTCAACCCACATATTCAACTCATCACTAAATCCTGTCAGTTCCACCTTTTCAGATCATTAAAATCCACCCTTTCCTTTTCATCCAAGCTGCTACCATGTTAATGCAATCACTTATTCTATCCTGCCTTGATTATTGTATCAGCCTTCTTGCTGACCTTCCAGCCTCCTGTCTTTTCCCAATCCAGTCCATATTTCACTCAACTGCCCAGATCATTTTTTTACAAAAACATTCAGGATATGTTTCCCCACACCTCAAGAACCTGCAGTAGTTCAAAACCCACCACCACATCACACAAAAATCCCTCACAATTGATTTTAAAGGACTCATAATCACCCTCTCCACTCCTACCTCACATTGTTACACTTCTATTACAACCCAGCCCACTTGGCTCCTCTAATGCTAACCTTCTCACTGTACCTCGGTCCTGTCCATTCATTCATTCATTCAATCGTATTTACTGAGCGCTTACTGCGTGGAGAGCACTGTACTAAGCGCTTGGAAAGTACCAATTTGGCAAGAGACAGTTCCTACCCAACAATGGGCTCACAGTCTAGAAGGGGGAGACAGACAACAAAACAAGTAGACAAGTGTCAATACCATCAAAATAGAGAAATATAATTGTAGCTATATACACATCATTAATAAAATTAATAGAGTAATAAATATGTACAAATATGCACAAGTGCTGTGGGGAGGGAAAGTGCAGTGGGGAGGGGAAGGGGCTGGGGCAGAGGGAGGGAGTGGGGGTGATGGGGGGGAGGACCAGAGAAAAAGGGGAGGCTCACTCTGGGAAGGCCTCCTGGAGGAGGTGAGCTTTCAGTAGGGCTTTGAAGGAAGGAAGAGAACTAGTTTGGTGGATGTGTGGAGGGAGGGCATTCCAGGCCAGAGGTAGGACATGGGACAGCAGGACAGGCGAGAATGAGGCACAGTGAGGAGGTTAGCTGCAGAGGAGTGGAATGTGCGGGGAAGGCTGTAATAATAATAATAATAATTTTGGTATTTGTTAAGCACTTACTATGTGCCAAGCACTGTTCTAAGTGCTGGGGGAGATACAAGGAAATTAGGTTGTCCCACGTGGGGCTCACAATCTTCATCCCCATTTTACAGATGAGGTAACTGAGGCACAGAGAAGTTAAGTGACTTGCCCAAAGTCACACAGCTGATAAGTGGCGGAGCTGGTATTAGAACCCATGACCTCTGGGCTCTTTCCACTGAGCCACGCTGTTTCTGTAGAAGGAGAAAAGGAAGGTGAGTTAGGAGGGGGCAAGGTGGTGGAGAGCTTTGAAGCCAAGAGTGAGGAGTTTTTGCTTCATGCAAAGGTTGATAGGCAATCACTGTAGATTTTTGAGGAGGGGAGTGACATAATAATCAATCAATCAATCGTATTTATTGAGTGCTTACTGTGTGCAGAGCACTGTACTAAGCGCTTGGGAAGTACAAGTTGGATTAAAGTGGCATTTGTTAAACACTTACTATGTGCAAAGCACTGGACATGCCCAGAGTGTCTATCTCAACGTTGATCTCTTGCCCACACCTTGCATCCTTATATCTGACAATTACTCTCCCTGCCCTCAAAGTCTTATTGAAGGCACATCTCGTCCAAGAGACCTTTCCTGAATAAGCCCTCTTTTCTTCTCCTCCCACTCCCTCCTGCATCACCCTGACTTGCTCCCCATATTCCCCCCCCCCCCCCCCGGCCCCTCCCAGGCCCACTTATGTACATAGCTGTAATTTATTTATATTAATGTCTGTCTCCCCATCTAGACTAAGCTCACTGTGGGCAGGGAATGTGTTTGTTTATTTTTATATTGTATTCTCCCAAGTGCTTGGTACAGTGCTCTGCACGCGGTAAGCACTCAATAAATATGATTGAATGAATGAATGAATGTATGAATGGAGTTGGTGGACATAATCCCTGCCCACAAGGATTTTATAGTCTACTGGTGGAAAAGGACACTGAAATAAATTACAGTTAGGGAAGATGGTAAAATAAGCTCAGGTGCTGTGGGACTGAGAATGGGCTGATAATTAAATGCTTAGAGGCCGGGGTATATATCAAGTACTTAGTGGGTACAGATCCAAGTGATGCAGAAAGGAGGGTGAGCAGGGGAAATGAGGGCTTAGAAATATATTGATGTGAGTGTTGGCATGTATGTATGGCACAGCCTGACAGAATTTTAAAATCTCAAGATTCCAG